>NC_133651.1:233877516-234177516 GCF_009905375.1 Apium graveolens | reverse complement strand
AACATCTTCTTGTGTTTAGAAGCAAGTGATTTGTGTTAAAAGACAACTCTGAGTATGTTGGAGAATTTGACTCCAAACTGTTTGAAGCTATCTTTCTTGGTTATTCATTGGAAATGTCTGATTACAAGATCTATGTTCTAGAGCAAAAGAAACTAATGAAGAGCACATATATGACATTTGATGACGACAAGTATCCTGGATTGAAATGCCTTGATAAAAATAAAGCTGAAGCTTTGAAATTTGAAAATCTCAATCTTGATAGTGATTCTGAAGATGAAGATGGAAAGAATGCATACAACAGAGAAGAAGAAACTAGTGATCCATTGAATTCTGCAAATAAGAATTCATCTCAAAACAGAAGCTCTGTGATCTATTAAGCCGTGTTATTATTGTTGTAACGAATTGGAATTGGTTGGTAACAGAATTCGCATTAAAGCATCCGTTTTTGGTTGTGAATTAGTTTGCCAGAAAATATTTCCGGTCGCCGGATTCTGCAGTTCATCCGGCCGGGTTACGGGTTTCATCCCGACCCGTTTTTCCAATTAATAGACCCGGTTTTGATCTGATTATCTCAAAAATATTTCTGAAAATTGTGTTTTACAATTTGACCCCCAAAACTTATGAAATCTTGCAAATAAAAGGATGCCTGTTTTAAAAACTTACAGAAAATGGATTTCTGTTTTAAAAATAATTTATTTATTATTTTAAAAATCAGAAAAATAGTTATTTAATTATTTTAAATTTAGAAAATTGTTTTAATTATTTATTTATTCAAAAATAAATCAAAATTAGTTTATTAATTAATTTTAAATAGTTTTTAATTATTTTAGTTAATCGATTAATTTATAATTAATTGATTAATTATTTTAATTAATTTCTAATTAATTTTAATTGATTTAATAATTAGATTTAATTATTTAAAATTGATTTAAAAATTCTGAAAAATAGTTTCGAGCTTTAAAATATTATTTTAAATTATTTTTAAGGCTCGATAATTATTATAAAATTATTTTAAAGTCATATTTGGGTATTCGAACCCTATTATTTAATTATAAAATGATTTGGAGTCCCGTTTAAATTCTGAAAAATGTTAAAAAATTCGTAATAAATATCTGGAAAATCATTTTAACCCCGAATCTTCTTTGAATAGTTATTTTAATTGAATATCTTACGTGATACGTGTTATATGTGATCTGATTGATGCATAATATGAATATACGTGTATTGTTTGACTGTTTTATTCATAACTTTCAATCCGTAAATCGGATTTGGGTGAAATGAAGGGTAGATAAAAGCTTATGACGCCTATGTGACGATTGGAATGATATGAATATGAATAATTGATAGATACTTGTGATGCCTAGCAGAGTGAGCGAGGCATAGAAAAGGAAACCAGTGATCAATAAATAGATTCGAAGCGTAGAAAAAGAAGGCAAGTGATTGATAAATAGAAGCAAGGCATAGAAAGAGAAGGAAAGTGGTTGATGAGTAAAACTGTTAGATGAGTACAAGTAAAGTTGGAAATCATCTGTGATAAGGCAAGTACTTTTGAACCTTCTTCAAGATATATTGCAAATATTTTTGAACTGTCTCATAACATGTCGCTATTATTCAAAATAACTCCTGTTTTATATTGTAAGCGCTTTAAACTATTTAACCTTGAACCCCGATTCTTATTGATCTTGAGCCATAAGCCTTATTCTTCATAAATCATCGATTGTTGAATTCTCAAACACGAGCTACACACAAACGATACTACTCCACAAATACTTATCTACCACATACTGATTTCTGATATTGAATTGTTTGATATACCAACCCTTATTCCTTGTTTAACAAAAGACCAATCTTTGGAACCCTTGAACCCTTGGTCTTCTACTTTCTGATTCTTTCCTTGATTGAAAGCCAATCTTTTTAAATTTCTTGTTATACCCTCATGGTGTTGTAAATCACCCTATGCTTCAAGATAAATATTGTTTATGATTTAGCTCATTGAATTACATTGTTTATCATATTTGTTATGCTGGAATTGGATTGTTTTTAAATGTGGACCAGATTCACTGTCGGACCAGATTCGTGGTCATAATAGGCCAATGTGTGCCTTAGATTCAGTCTATAGAGCAAAGCTGGGAGCCTTGCTTGAGGTTAGTGCGTGACTGATCAGATGTAATATCCGGGAAAATTATGTGAATATTTTATGTTAAATAAATAAATATTATGTGTTTATATAAGTTAAAATGTTTGTTGCCATAATATTACGTGTTTTAAAATGCTGTTTGTGTTTCTGTGCGGTTCAGAAATTTTTTGATTGATTAATATGTGTTAAAACTGCAAATATATGAATCGATCTGCAATTTGGACTCATATTTAATTGCGTCTTTATCAAGGTACCTGTTTTATCTCGATGTATGTGCATTTGATTATGTTTTACGTGTTTTTGGAATTTTCTGTTCATTTAAGTATCATGTTTGTTTTCAAAAACGAACGGACCGGGACCCCACCGGGACGTTAAAGTCCACAAAATTTGAATTTTTATTTTTATAAAATTATTCGTATTTCAAATTCCCAATATCTTTGCGTTTTTGAATTATTCGCAATTTTTGGGAATTTTTGATATAAATTTTATATTTAATTATTTTTAAAGATATTTCCCGTAAATTGTTAATTTCGGGCTTTTATTTTAAAATGCGGGATCCAGTCATCGATTTATGATTTATCAGGATTATTGTTACGGGTACTAGCAAGCCTTTGTAATTATCTGTATCTTTTAGAAAATAAAAAAAACAATCAGATAAATATAAAAACATTATCTTCCTTTCGTTTATTCGATAAGAAGAGATCAGAAATTCAGTTTCAAAGATTAATTCGTAGCAGGAGATTTATCAACTCGTTGGTAGCAATCCATATACCAAATTAAAGCCCTGATTGAGACGGACGTTTTGGCACCAGAATCGCGACTTAAGGTCGGGTTTTACGTTCGACCCATGTTCGTCGGAATCGACGAAATTGGGATTCTTATTTCCTGTTGATTTTTAAAGTTATTTGATGTTAGAAATAGTTTTTCTTGTTCAGGACCATCAATTTCATATATTAGTTGTTCGATTTGATTACCTGAACTGTGTGGCCGAATTTTCGGTTTTGTTAGTTTATAATATTTCAATTTTTAGATTATGGACGCTAGGATTGTTAATTTGGTTTAGCGTAACAGATTATAGGTTTTATTATCTGTGTTTTGATATATGAATTGTAAAGTTTGATTGTGTTTTCCGGGTTCTCGGTTTTTCACCTGAAAAGTTTGATTGATCGGATTTGAAGTTGGGATGATGAGTGGTGTTGGTTGTTGCTTGAGGTGTAAATATGTATTGATTTGGGGTTTGTTATACTGAAAAACAGAAAAAAACTGGGACGATTTCGGCCGGAAAAGTTCCGCCGGAGCCGGTCAAACCACCTCCGGAAACTGGGTAATTTTCCAGAATCCGGTGGTGTTCAACCCGACCCGGATTCGTTCTTGTTGACCCGTTTTATTTCCTTGCCCGACCCGGTTTTAATCCCTAAACCCCCAATTCCAAACTCAATGACCTGTTTCTGATTTTCCATTTTCAAAAATAAATCAAAATTCAGTTTTATTTCCTAAAAACCTTTTCTTTTAATTTTAAAAATCATTTATCTTATTTTCGAAAATCATTTACTTATTATTTTAAATACCAAAAATTATTTTCTTAATTATTTTAAATTCCTAATTTTTGTTCTTTTATTATTTTCAAAATTCAATTTGATTTAATTATTTATAATTTTTTTATTTAATTATTTATGAGTTAAGTAATTGATTAATTCATTCAATCAATTAATTTTATTTATAAATAGTTAAATAAAATATAAATTATTTATAATTAATTCAAATAATTCCTAAGAATTATTTTTAAACTTTTAAAAATTATATTTTGGTATTTAAAAGTCAATAAATATTATTATTAATTGATTTAATTCTTATTTTATCCGTAATAATTAAACCGTTCGTCCGTTTAATACGAAACGAACACGTATAAACTCAGAAAAATATTACGCTTTCAATAAAAAACCTTTGAGTCCTAATTTCTTTTGTATTGCAATGTCATTTAATTCAGAACGTACTAAAACCTATATTTTGATGATCTGACTTATGTGTTACATGAAATATGTGATTACGTGTTATACAAGTACCATAATTACGTCCTGTGTGATATTCATGCTATCTGTTTACAGTTTTAAAATGCCATGATTAGTTATAAACGATCGGGTAGAGGTCAAGACGTATAGTTACGTCGATTGAGTTTGGTTCTGTCAGTTAAGATTGTCCTTTTGTTTATAGAATCGAGTAGCAAGGAGTGGGGTCAAGTGTTAGACAGAGATAGTAGCCAGCAGCTATAAGCAGAATTATAGAAAGAGGTTATCGAGCATACCAGGCAAGTACCCCTACCTTCACTTATCGTTCAAGTGACGTTTATTTCGAATCATATTATGCAAGTATTTATATCTTCACTTATCATTCATGTGATATTGACTCCGAACTTTATTCTTTCAATTTCCATACTATTCTAATTTCAGAATAGTTAAATGTTTTTACATTTCGCTATAAATTACTCTATACAGTGAAGCTTTGAATTGAGATTAGCGAATAACTAATTATTCTGGTTATTTCACCATTGGTTGTTGAGATAACTCTGGACCATGAGAAATGGGGAGTTATGTGGTTAAGGATGTCATTTAATACGAATCATTTGACAAAAAAATGTTTTTTTAATGGGTTGGATGGTTGCGTAAGAGGCCGTGGCGGCGGTCCAGCGTGAGCTATGTGTTATACAGGATATAACACCTTGCTAGGCCGATATGTGCCTTGGGTACCTTTTGTTTATTGGATATGCTTCAGCATACCGGTGTTGCTCCGCGGCTGATCACCAGCGGCAACACACCGTCGTTCGAGGATTCCAATCCCAAAATAAAATACATATGCAAATATTGTTATTATCAAATATATATCAGTTTTGTTACTGTTCAGGTATTATGGTTTGGTTTGTTCATCAGATTTATTATTGTTGTTGTTCTAAATCATAAGTTATATACTGCTTGCTGAGCATTTTTTTCGCTCATACTTGTTTCATATCCTGATTCTTTCAGCTAGGCCAGGGAAAGCTTGAGTTCCAGGTCTAACCAGAAGTTGTGTGCTTGTAGATAGTTTGGTGTGTTCTCCATGTAGACAGTTTGGGACGCTTAGCTCGTCTAAAGGTTTGTAATAAAATTTGAATAAGTTGTAAAACTAATTAGACTTATGGTTTGTGATAACAATTGGTTTGTATTAGTTCCTGCTCCATACTATAACCTGTGATCGATCCAGTTGCTTGCAAGGGGTCATATTTATTATATTATTCCACTATGATTATTTTATTATGGTTTATTGGCTAGTGACCCCCAAATCTAGACCCCGGGTTTGGAGGGCGTCACAGGTTGGTATCAGAGCTACAGGTTGTGGTCACTGAAACAGGCTTAGGATTGTCATAAGTGAGTCATAGGAAGATCACATAAGATAGGCGCGTGTAGTTTAACTCTTATAGGGTTAAATTTAGGTTATTGGGCTGGGTTATAGTTAAGTTATTTAGGTTCCCTGTTTTGTGTTTAGCACTTGGATTTTGTGCCATCGCTTTGCTATTTTGTTGGTTTTGAGGATGGTAAGAAGTGATGAAAGAGGTTGGAAGGTTGTGTTGCAACCCTATCCACCGTTAGTTGGTTTATTTGAGATTTTGAGCAAGAGTTCAAAAGGTTTGGATAATTCTTCGTCAATTTTCTTTGTGTTATTATTCTCGAGATAATAAGCAGGATTATGTGATAATCATGTCGCTTGTGTTAATATGGTAGCAAGTTTATGATATTTTGAGAAGAGATAATGCTGAGAATCTTGATATGGTAAAGAATTGCTACATATTTGACATAATGCTTGACAAATTATTATATATGTTGCTTGTTTTCTTACCAGAATAATGGCACCAAAGAGGATGAATAATTCAGGAGAGGATCATACCGAGGGTCGGATGGATCCA
Organism: Apium graveolens; assembly: GCF_009905375.1. Classification (NCBI taxonomy): domain Eukaryota; kingdom Viridiplantae; phylum Streptophyta; class Magnoliopsida; order Apiales; family Apiaceae; genus Apium; species Apium graveolens. Next base: position 234,171,445 of record NC_133651.1, on the reverse strand, counting down.
GCGATTGTCCAGATGTTAGCAACAGCAGCAGCAAGCAACAACACCACCTGCAGTGACTTTTAAGCAGTTTCAAATTGTGAAACCACCTGAGTTCAAGGGAAGTGCTGATCCTGTGGAAGCTAATGCATGGCTCAAGGAGATGGAAAAGGCTTTTGACTTAGTTGGAGCAGGAGCTGAATAGAAGACCAAATTTTCCAGCTACTTCTGAAAGGTGAGGCGAACTATTGGTGGGAATCCACGCGATCATTGGAAGGAAGTGAGTTTATAACTTGGGAGAGGTTTACCGAACTGTTCCTGGAAAAGTATTTCCCGAGGTATATGAAGAACCAAATGGAGATTAAGTTCTTGAACCTGACCCAGGGAGATCTTACTGTCGCTGAGTATGAAGCTAAGTTTACTAAGTTAACAAGGTTTGTGCCAGACCAGATTGATACAGATGAAAAGAAAGCAAGAAGGTTTGAACATGGATTGAGATTTTGGATTCAGAATAGGGTGGCCATGTTTGAATTGACTTCATATGTGGTAGTGGTTCAGAAAGCAATGGTGATTGAAAGTAAGAGTGACATGTCTCATAAAGGAAAGGATGAGAAGAAAAGGAAAATAGAAACCTCAGGAGGAGGCCAGTAACAAGGTAACTTCCAGAGCCGTTTCAATAAAAGGCCAGAGTTTCAGGATAATAAAGGTGTGGGATTCAAGAAACCACAGCAAGGAAATGGGAACCGTTTTCAGAATTCAAATTAGCAGAGGCCCAATCATCCACCAGCGTCAGATTGCAAGTTTTTTGGTAAAAGGCACTTTGGGATTTGTAAGGCTAATGTGTTGTATTACAACTACAATCAGAAGGGATACTATGCTAATGAGTGTTGAAGTCAGACTACAACTTAGAAATTAGGGACATTGTGCTTTAAATGTAGAAAGATGGGGCATATTGCCAGGGACTTCCAGACAACTGAACCAGCAGCTAAAGTGGCGAGGATTGAAGGACCACCAACAAAGGACCAGCCAAAGGCCAGGACATTCAACATGACTATGAATGATGCTATTCAGAGTTCAGACGTGGCTGCAGGTACGCTTCCAGTCAACTCCATAGATGCTAAAGTTTTGTCGATAAGCTGCATTACGAAGTTAAGTTGTTAGAACAAGCATTAATGATAGAGCTAGCTAATAAGGACCAAGTTCTCATCGACCGAGTGTGTCTGAGGTGTGATATTGAGATAACGGGACATCATTTCTATGCCAACTTAATACCTTTTAAGTTGGGAGAATTTGATGTTATATTAGGGATGGATTGGTTTTCAGAGAATAACGCTCATATTGATTGTAAGAATAGGAAAGTAAGACTTCAGACCTTGGATAGTAAGAAGGTAATATTTCGATGGAATAAGCAGGAGAAGAAGTTCTTAACGATAGCTCAAGCGAAGAAGTTATTACGTCAGAATTGCGAGGCGTATTTGGCCCATGTGATAGACACCAGCAAGGAAGTTCCAGTACTCGAAGCAATTCCAGTTGTTAATGAGTTTCCAGATATCTTTCCAAATGATCTACCAGGATTACCTCCCGACAGAGAAATCGAGTTTACAATTGACTTAGCACCCAGAACAGAACCAGTTTCTAAAGCTCCGTACCGGATGTCACCAGTAGAGATGAAAGAGTTAGCAACTCAGCTGCAAGATCTTTTGGATAAAGGAGTAATAAGACCCAGTATATCCCCGTGGGAAGCACCAGTACTGTTTGTCAAGAAGAAGGACGGGAGTATGCGAATGTGTATCGATTATCGGGAACTGAATAAGCTGACCATTAAGAACAAGTATCCGTTGCCAATGATCGATGATTTATTTGATCAATTGAAAGGCGCTGTATGGTTTTCTAAGATTAATTTAAGATCCGGATATCATCAACTGAAGATCAAGCCAGAAGATATTCCGAAGACCGCAATAAGAACCAGATTTGGGTATTATGAGTTTCTAGTGATGGCATCGAACCAGCAACTTTTATGGATCTAATGAATCGAGTATTCAACAAGTATTTGGATAAATTCATGATCGTGTTCATAGACGACATTTTGATCTATTCCAAAATAGAAGAGGAGCATGCAGAGCACTTGAGGATAGTTCTGGAGATACTGCGACAGGAGTAATTGTACGCGAAGTTTTCCAAGTGTGAATTTTGGTTAAAAGAAGTACGATTTATTGGGAACATGATTAGCAATAAGGGAGTGGAAGTGGATCCGGCAAAGATTGAAACCATAATTGTGGCGCCCCAAAACCCGGGGTCAGGAGTCTCGGAAGCCACGCCATCTAAACTCTTACAACCACACAACTCACACTACAATATATAAATACTCACGCTTCACGACCCCACACTTATCACACACATACACACACACTTATAGGTTATTTTCTTGGAAATGAACCATTATAACTAGAGTAATTGTCAACCATCAAGTGATATTTATTACAACCCAAAAGTAACTAATCTTACCGGGGAGTGACCTTTAGGTAAGGCTAGTCCACCGACCAAATATACGTTTCTTGTTTATTACCTTACATAAGTCATACTTATAAATAAGCCAAACTATAAAAAACTAAAAACTAGTCTAGCTAATTCTGACTACCTGTGGTACAACACCAAACAAACTATGGAACATCTGGCCATTTCCTACCCGTTTCCTGGTTGTGGTTCTCATGGCAGGCATCTTGATTTACTGTTGTGTTGTGTCAATTTAAGAAAACAAGTGTGAGCTATAATGCCCAGCATAATACTGTACAATATAAAAATGACTGTATGATAACATCATATATGATAGTTATTTTTTATTCGAAAATAGTTTTCCTTGGTGATACACACCTTCTTATGAAAATAATTCTTTAAGGGATTTTAATATCCTGCGAATACCTTAATAGTAAACCCAGCACCTAGGCTTGGGTTACGGTATTGCATCTCAATTCTAATTGGAAGAATTAGGACACTCTTTGGAGCCACCGTTTACGATGATCGGTCGTAATATGATAATAGTAACCTTTTCTACTAGTAGAAGGACGACACCTTCGTATCTCGGTTATCACCCTTGCCGCATTCAGGCTACGTGTCCCATTTTCGGGTATACACATACTTCACAAGTTCCTGAGTACACTGAGTACCTTCGCCCACGGTACCTTTGGTAGTCCATCTAGCACACATAGTACCAGAGTCTACCCCTCCCTTGTCCTTTAAAAGAATTCTATCAATCTCGAGAACTCATACCACATCAAAGTTCCCCAAGCGTTTTGCTTATTGATGGAAACAGCTTATCTCTGTAAGATATAAGTGTATATATATGTATATACGTACTTCCGAGAATTTCGGAGGAAGTACTAAGGATGTGAGTTGAACGTTGTCAACAAATAATTAATAAGGGGGAAAAGTTTCTCCTTGAAACTATATTCAACATATTAAATAAGTCGGGATAATATTCACCGACGATCTGAAATTATTCGAATGATATTACCAAATCAGAAAGTATATTTTAAATCAGGATCTATGATTTTTAAATCAATAATAAACCCTTTAAGAATAATAATTAATTAAATAATAGTCGATAAATAATTAAACCTCGAATTAGTTTACTCTCTACAAGAATATTTAAAATAATATTCGTCAACTAGTTTGTGTTTCCATAATTAATAATCTTTAGTGATTAATCGGGTTTGAAATAAATAATCGTTGGAGTATACTACTCCCATAATAAGTAATAAATATATAGTATTTATTATTCGAACAATAAAATATAGTTGAGGGAATATGATCGCTGGGAAATCCTTTTAATAAAAGTTCGAGGTGTTTTAATGTTTCGTAAGTGGACAACGAGTCCCTTTAAAATGTACTATTATGGACTTATAACTTTCCTATAATATCGCCGGAATGATTCCAGGGTTTTATCTTAAATCTCGACCGATTCTCGGTCTTATATAATACGTCACGCTTAAAGCGAAATAACATTTCACGATATATACTTTATCGTACAACATCGCTACATTATGCGATATTCAACAACTACGTATCATGGCAAACATGGTATTTATGTAATGATAGTAAAACAATCCTTTCACAAAACAACAGTAAAAATGGAGTTGGGTTCGTAAACTTGCCTGGGTATCTCGAGGTGGAGGATGCTCTAGGTTCCGCTCGGAAATCTGTAACCATGAACACATTTCATTTCGTTAGGTTCCGTTCTAATTTATGGCAACTCGCACCTATGCGCTACTTATTATGCACCCTATAAACTTATACTGCCCTTATTATTCCTTTAAGTTATATTCACATTATGGTCGCTTCATTTTCCTAAGTATCTTAGGTTCATTCTTATTATCGCCGTCGGCTCCGCTTATGGATTCTTACGGTTTCTACTCGCGCGGTCTCGGCTCCGACATTTTTATAAAATTGAGAATTCATCATTTTTACTTAAAATTTTTATGGCAGTTAGGAAACTCAATATTTTACTCTCTGTAAAAATTTCATGATTTATGAACACTTTTAAGTAGATCCTTTATATTTTCAAAGTTCGTGATTCGCAGCAGTTTTTGTCGCGTAAATCACTTTTAACGAAGTATGAGCGATTCAAGCGATTCAAGCGCCTAAACGATCCTATGGTTGATATCTTGCAATTGATTTTATTCTCCTAGTATAGAATTCTAGGTTGATTCTTGGTTGCAAATCTTAGGGACAAATCTTTGTAGCTTGCTAGCTTACAGGCTAACTACAAGGTTTAGCTTCCTTAGCATACTATTTTGCTAGCTAGCTTGGTCATCCTATGGTTAGCTCACTATTTGATGAAGTAACCATGGTTACTTCCTTACCATGGTTTAGTTAGTGCGTTACGTTTATTTAATCATTTACGCGTTTGCTCGGTTACTTAAACGTTCTTCATAATACTTACTCGTAAATGGTTCGCGACGTAATTCCTTTCATATTTATTCCTTATACTTTTAATTATCCTACTTGAATATAAATCCGTAGGGTTTTAATCTCGTAATTATATTGTGATTCCCGTAATCCTCGATGAGTCGTAAATACGGTCGTTTTTCAAAGTTCGTTTTCTTCGAAAACTAATAGCATTTACATACACTCATTTAGTACGTATAATCGTAATATCAACTCCGAAACTCATTTTCTCATGCACTACATAGTGTGGGCTCAAAAATTTTTCCCGTATGTCAGGGTTACTATTCATTTAAATGTTTTACAAGGTCTCAAAAATTCGAGTTATTACACTCTTCCCCTCTAACAAGGATTCCGTCCCGGAATTAATTAGAAAATCAGTGGGGATATCTATTCCTCATTACGTCTTCAAGTTCCCAAGTTGACTCTTTGACATTTTTATTTCTCCATAAGATCCTAACCAGCTTCACAGTTTTGTTCCTTAGCACTTGTTCTTTCTGGTCCATTATCCTTACTGGCTACTCGATGTAGGTCAGGTCTGGTTGTAAATCTACCTGCTCGTATTCTATTACATGTCGTGCATCTGCATGGTACTTCCTTAACATGGACACGTGGAACACGTTGTGTACTTGTTGCAAATTAGGAGGCAAGGCGAGCTCGTAAGCTAGAGGTCCTATTCTCCTCAAAATTTCAAAGGGTCCTATGAATTTGGGACTCAACTTCCCTTTCTTTCCAAATCTCATCACTTCTTTCCACGGAGATACCTTCAATAACACATAATCTCCTACTTCATATTCCATATCCTTCCTGGTCTGGTCGGCGTACTTCTTTTGTCTGTCCTGGGCTGCTACCAGTCTTTTCCTGATGAGTCCTACCATTTCTCTGGTCTGTTGGACTAACTCTGGTCCTAATATCTTGTGTTCTCCGACTTCGTCCCAACACAGGGGAGAGCGACATCTTCTTCCGTAAAGAGCTTCATACGGGGGCATTCATATGCTAGCGTGATAGATATTGTTGTAAGCAAATTCGATAAGGGGTAAGTGGTCATCCCAATTTCCTTTGAAATCAATGGCACATACTCGTAGCATATCTTCTAGGGTCTGAATAGTCCTTTCGCTTTGTCCATCAGTCTGGGGGTGGTAAGCGGTACTCATGTTTAGTCTGGTGCCCAGGCATTCCTGGAAGCTTCTCCAAAATCGGGAATTAAACCTTGGGTCTCTATCTGACACTATGGCTACAGGAACGCCGTGTCTTACTACAATTTCCTTCAAGTAAATATCTACCAACTTGTCTACGGTGTATTTTCGTTGATTGGTAGGAAGTGTGCAGACTTGGTCAATCTATCTATGATAACCCATATGACATCATGATTGGTCTTTGTTCTTGTTAAGCCTGTCACAAAATCCATGGCTATATGCTCCCATTTCCATTCCCTAATCTCTAGGGGTCGTAACAGTCCACTAGGTCGCTGATGTTCAGCCTTCAATCTCTGGCATGCCAAGCACTTGCTGACCCACTCTGCTACTTCTCTCTTCATGTTAGGCCACCAATAATATTCCTTAAGGTCACGGTACATTTTCGTACTTCCTGGGTGGATTGAATATCTAGAGATGTGCCCTTCATGCAGCAGCTCATCCTTTAACTCTTGCACATTTGGAATCCAAATTCGGGATGCATATCTCATGATCCCTTTCTCGTCCTTCTCGCATCTCACTTCTTGACCGGTCAATGTTCCTCTTTCCTCACTCATCTTCTTTTCCTGACATACTCGTATCTTTTCAGTCAGCTCTGGCACTAGCTTAATCTCAAATAATCCTTCCGTTCCCTTACCAGTCATTCTTATGTCAATTTCCATCTTCTCAAATTCCTTAATCAGCTCCTCCGATGTCATTATCATTATGAGTCTTTCCTTCCTACTAAGGGCGTCAACCACCACATTGGCTTTACCCGGGTGATACAAAATTTCACAGTCGTAGTCTTTTATCAACTCTAACCATCTCCTTTGTCTCATGTTCAGTTCCTTCTGAGTAAAAATATATTTGAGGCTTTTATGGTCAGTGTAGATCTCGCATTTCTCACCGTATAGGTAGTGTCTCCAAATTTTCAGGGCAAACACTATGGATGCTAATTTTAGATCATGCGTAGGGTATCTGCTCTCATATTCCTTCAATTGCCGAGAGGCATACGCTATAACTTTACCGTGCTGCATTAGTACACATCCTAATCCTTTAAGCGATGTGTCGCTGTATATCACAAACTCTCCCTTTCCATCAGGAAGAGCGAGCACTGGTGCTGACACTAGCCTCCTTTTCAGTTCTTGAAAACTCTCCTCACATTTCTCTGTCCATACGAACTTTTATATCTTCCGGGTAAGTCTATTCAGTTGACCGGCTATCTTAGAAAAGTCTTGCACGAATCTTCGGTAATATCCTGCTAAACCCACAAAACTCCTACCTCCATTGGGGTAGTTGGTCTTTCCCAATTGGATACCGCCTCTATTTTGGCAGGGTCAACTAAAACTCCTTTGCTACTCACCACATGTCCTAAAAACTGAACTTCTCTCAACCAAAACTCGCACTTCGAGAACTTGGCATACAATTTCTCATTCCTCAAGATTTCCAAGACTATCCTCAAATGTTCTGCGTGTTCTTGCTCTGTCTTTGAGTAGATCAAAATATCGTCTATAAAAACTATCACACATATATCCAGGTACTTTTTGAACACTCTGTTCATCAAATCCATAAAGGCTGCGGGTGCATTGGTTAACCCAAACGACATAAATAAGAACTCATAGTGTCCATACCTAGTGCGAAACGCAGTCTTCGGTATATCTTCCGGTTTGATTTTCAGTTGGTGATATCCTGTTCTTAAATCTATTTTGGAAAAATGTACAGCTCCCTTGAGTTGGTCGAATAGGTCATCAATTCTGGGGAGAGGGTACCTATTTTTAATAGTCAGCTTATTCAACTCTCGATAGTCTATGCATAATCTCATACTGCCGTCCTTTTTCTTTACGAACAGTACTGGCGCTCCCCATGGTGACACACTGGGCCTTATCATTCCATTATCTAATAACTCTTGCAGTTGAGAAGCTAGTTCCTTCATCTTAACTAGGCTAGCCTATATGGGGTCTTGGATACTAGTGCCGTTCTTGGGGCTAACTCTATAGCGAACTCTATTTCTCGGTCAGGTGGCAATCCTGGTAAGTTCTCTGGAAATACATCCTCGAATTCGTTTACTACGGGTATGTCCCGTATATTAGGGACATCCTTCTTGGTATCTATCACATAAGCCAAATAGGCCTCGTTACCTTTCCTTAACAATCTTTTTGCCTGAAGCATGGTTAGAAATTTCCGGTTTTGTCAGTGACCTTTAAACACTACTTCTTTTTCATTCTGCACTCTTATCTTTACTTTCTTCCGTTCACAATCTATTTGCGCTCCGTTACTAGATAACCAATCCATTCCTAAGATTACATCAAATTCTCCTAATGCGAATGGGATTAGGTCAACCTCGAAGATCTTCCCTTCTAATTTCAACTTGCTCTTAGGGTGTACTTGATTTACAGGAATTATTTCTTTGTTTGCTATTTCCACTCATAATATCTCACGTAAGGGTATTAAGTTTTTACTTTTTAGCAAAATCTTTAGATATAAAAGACTTGGTTGCTCCAGAATCAAATAGGACATTTGCATGTTCGGAATTTAACAAAAGGGTACCTGCTATCACGTCAGTGTTTCGGACAGCATCCTGAACAGTCATGTTGAAGGTCCTAGCAGCTGGGGGTCGGTTGGATGTAGCTTTGCTCATCCCTGAGGCCGGGGGCTTCAACTTTGGGCAATCCTTTCTCATGTGTCCTACCTTTCCACATTGGAAACACGTTACATTGGGCTGGTTACAGCTGTTGGCAAGGTGTCCGATTTGGTCACACCGGTAACATCTCAGAGGGGCTCTTATCCAGGTACACACTCCAAGGTGTCTCTTCTTACAGATTTAACACTCTTGTATTGGGGCACGTGGTTGGCTATGAAATGTTGCCCTAGATTGTCCGCCGCCCTGACCAACACTCTCGCTTGGGGCCTTTCTGAATCCGGGGCCTCGTGCAGGTTGCGATACCGCTCCCCTGACGAACCTGCTTAGAAGGCTCCTGTTCCTGGTTTCTATTCCTTGGCTTCCTATCTTCCTATCTTCCTTTTCCTATTTTCTTTTTCCTTTACACTCTGCTCACTGCCAGCTTCAACAATCAAGGCTTTTTGCACTAAGGTGGCATAGTCTGTCAGCTCTAACACTGCTACTCGGTTCCGTATCCACTATTTCAGACCAAGATAAAACCTTCACACTTTCTTTTCTTCGGTATTTACTAACTCAGGCACAAATCTCGACAACTAAGTTAATTTGGCCTCATATTCTGCCACAGTCATCTTATCCTGTTTCAACTCCATAAACCTAATCTCCATCTGGGTTTCCATAAACCTAGTAAAATACTTGTCTAAGAAAAGTCGGGTAAATCTATCCCATGGAATCATAGCATCAGTTTTTAGGTTTCGTTTGGACTCCCACCAGTAGTTAGCTTCTCCTTTCTGCATGTAAGAAGCGAAAATGGTCTTATGTCGTTCCTCAATACCTAGTATCTTGAAGGATTTTTCTATTTCTTTGAGCCAGGCCCGTGCTTCAACGGGGTCGGTAGATCTTAGAAACTCTGGGGGTTTGAGAGATTTGAAGGCTCTAAAGGCAGTAGCTGTAGTCTGTTGGACAACATGTGGTTGTGGTGGAATAGGCTGTTGGTTCAAATTTGCTCTTAGCAGTTCCATAAATTCATTCATAGGGTTCCCTCCCTGATGGGTATCCTCAGCCTCTTCTTCTACATATTCTTCCTCATCATATTCGTTATAGTCTAGGTCTTCTTCACTTTCCTCATTCACTACAGGGTCAGGTTCACCTTATTGGTTAACAGATTCTGCGGGCTGTGCCCTGGTTCCTCTTCTACGGGGTGGCATTGTTCTGATATTGAAAATTGGTCAACATGGTTGTAATTATAACAGTTGGATTATTTTATTCGTATGTAAGCATGTCATTTATTATCTAGCAGGTTTTTATAAAGTGCAATAATATAGACATCATTTCTTAATAACTGCTTAGATATATATTAATAAGATCTCCCACTTATATCTTGGGGACGAACAACTAGCCGAGTTCATACATGCCTGATTACAATCTATCACTACTAGTTCTGAATACTGAAATGAAAATACATAAGCCGTGTACCCTGAAGGGCTAGGAACACTATCTACTACTACCTATCCTATCAAAATTGGTGACAAGTCACCCAGCCTTCTTCAAGGTCTATATCTAGTCACTAGTCTCTCAGTCACTATCACTGCGAGTGAGGTCACGCACCCTCCTCATCGTTCCTGCAATCATCAGCTCTGCATCAACTTACGAAATACATCTCCCAATGCTGTCATCCTCATCTGAACCCTGGTATGGAGCTTGATCCCATCGATCTCTCTGCGGGCTATGGCTGGGAAGCAGCTCTGAAATCTCCTGGGAATCCTAATCGGGTGGCTCTCTCAGCTGTCAGTGCCTGGTGTAACTCCTCAATGCGAGCAGATGCCGCCGTGATCTCAGCGTTAAGCTGACCCACTATCCAGTCATGTACGGCTACATGCATGGTCACCGGTGGTGGTAGAGGTGAATCTGGGTCGCTAGAGGATATGTCATGAACCTCGTGGAACTGTGCACGTATCGCCTCCTCCTCATCATCATCAGTATAAGGCATAAGGCTCTGGATCCCTGGGGGTGGTGTAGGAGAGCGAATAGCTTGGTGAGGGTACATCTCTACATCCCTCCATACTACGCCATTAGCTATGGGGACAGGAAGGTTAGTCTCCTCCTATGGGACATCCTCAGTAGGGTCATCATCTGAATCATCAATGGGTGGGCTCTCTGGCTCGGGAATAGGGTCACGCTCAAGAATCATGACATCATCAACAGGATCAACCTCCCTCCTAGGCTCCACTGGTACCTGACACAATAGGCAATGTGTTATTAACTTAGAGTTGGAATTCCCTTGAGGGTAAAACGGTCAAGACTACCCGTGTAGCCCGACGACGAACTCGACTTGAGCTCTAATTGATTATTTTATTATTCTTATGTCTACGTATTTTATGTCCTATTGTTTCCAAGATTTGATAACCTAAGGCTCTGATACCATTTCTGTGGCGCCCCAAAACCCGGGGTCAGGAGTCTCGGAACCCACGTCATCTAAACTCTTACAACCACACAACTCACACTACAATATATAAATACTCACGCTTCACGACCCCACACTTATCACACACACACACACACACACACTTACATGTTATTTTCTTGGAAATGGACCATCATAACTAGAGTAATTGTCAACCATCAAGTGATATTTATTACAACCCAAAAGTAATTAATCTTACCGGGGAGTAGCCTTTAGGTAAGGCTAGTCCGCCGACAAAATATACGTTTCTTGTTTATTACCTTACATAAGTCATACTTATAAATAAGCCGAACTATAAAAAACTGAAAACTAATCCAGCTAATTCTGACTACCTGTGGTACAACACCAAACAAACTACAGAACAACTGGCCATTTCCTACCCGTTTCCTGGCTGTGGTTCTCATGGCAGGCATCTTGATTTACTGTTGTGTTGTGTCAATTTAAGAAAACAAGTGTGAGCTATAATGCCCAGCATAATAATGTACAGTATGAAAATGACTGTATGATAACATCATATATGATAGTTATTTTTTATTCGAAAATAGTTTTCCTTGGTGATACACACCTTCTTATGAAAACAATTCTTTAAGAGATTTTAATATCCTGCGAATACCTTAATAGTAATCCCAGCCCCTAGGCTTGGGTTACGGTATTGCATCTCAATTCCAATTGGAAGAATTAGGACACTCGTTGGAGCCACCGTATATGATGATCGGTCGTAATACGATAATAGTAACCTTTTCTACTAGTAGAAGGACGACACCTTCGTATCCCGGTTATCACCCTTGCCGCATTCGGGCTACGTGTCCCATTTTTGGGTATACACATACTTCACAAGTTCCTGAGTACACTGAGTACCTTCTCCTGCGGTACCTTTGGTAGTCCATCTAGCACACATAGTACCAGAGTCTACCCCTCTCTTGTCCTTTAAAAGAATTCTATCAATCTCGAGAACTCGTACCACATCGAAGTTCCCCAAGCGTTTTGCTTGTTGATAGAAACAGCTTATCTCTCTAAGATATAAGTGTATATATATGTATATACGTACTTCCGAGAATTTCGGAGGAAGTACTAAGGATGTGAGTTGACCGTTATCAACAAATAATTAATAAGGGGGAAAAGTTTCTCCTTGAAACTATATTCAACATATTAAATAAGTCGGGATAATATTCACCGATGATCTGAAATTATTCGAATGATATTACGAAATCAGAAAATATATTTTAAATCAGGATCTATGATTTTTAAATCAATAATAAACCCATTATGAATAATAATTAATTAAATAATAGTCGATAAATAATTAAACCTCAAATTAGTTTACTCTAAAAAAGAATATTTAAAATAATATTCCTCAATTAGTTTGTGTCTCCATAATTAATAATCTGTAGTGACTAATCGGGTTTGAAATAAATAATCGTTGGAGTATACTACTCCCATAATAAGTAATAAATATATAGTATTTATTATTCGAACAATAAAATATAGTTGAGGGAATATGATCGTTGGAAAATCATTTTAATAAAAGTTCGAGGTGTTTTAATGTTTCGTAAGTGGACGATGAGTCCCTTTAAAATGTACTATTATAGACTTATAACCATCCTATAATACCTCCGGAATGATTCCCGGGTTTTATCTTAAATCCCGACCGATTCTCGGTCTTATATAATACGTCACGCTTAAAGCGAAATAACATTTCACGATATATACTTTATCTTACAACATCGCTCCATTATGCGAAATTCAACAACTACGTATCATGACAAACATGGTATTTATGTAATTATAGTAAAACAATCCTTTCACAAAACAATAGTAAAAATGGAGTTGGGTTCGTAAACTTGCCTGGGTATCTCGAGGTGGAGGATGCTCTAGGTTCCGTTCGGAAATCTGTAACCATGAACACATTTCGTTAGGTTCCGTTCTAATTTATGGAAACTCGCACCTATGCGCTACTTATTTTGCACCTTCTAAACTTATACTACCCTAATTATTCCTTTAAGTTATATTCACATTATGGTCGCTTCATTTTCCTAAGTATCTTAGGTTCATTCTTATTATCGCCGTTGGCTCCGCTTATGGATTCTTAAGGTTTCTCCTCGCGCGGTCTCAGCTCCGACATTTTTATATAATTGACAAATCATCATTTTCACTTGAAACTTTTATGACAGTTAGGAAACTCAATATTTTACTCTTTGTAAACATTTCATGATTTATGAACACTTTTAAGTCGATCCTTTATATTTTCAAAGTTCGTGATTCGTAGCAGTTTTTGTCGCGTAAATCACTTTTACTAAAATGGTCATACTTTTGATTCGTAAATCGAAATCAAGCGATTCAAGCGCCTAAACGATCCTTATAACATTTTATATCCTAAACAAGGGTTATGTTTCAAGAAACTACAGTGTACAACTTCGGGACTTTCTGCAGAAACTTAAAGTTACGATTTGTGGGTTTTAACGAAGTTACGTTTACGATTGGGGTTTCGTTTACGCCCTAACTCTTAACACAACCACCAACAATCATCATATCATCATCAAAACACAAACTACTCTCAAGAACATCATGTTCTTGAGGCAACAACAACCAACTTTAAATCTACTTAACTTAATCATCAAGATTTCATCAATAACACTCATTACACCAGGTTTACTACCATATGCTAAATTGATCTTAAAAATGAACCTTAAATAAAGTGGGGCCAAAGATTTTTACATTTATTGAAAGCTTGAGATGTGTTTTTGAGGATGGTGGAGGCTTGGAAGTGCTTGGTATGATTTTTAGAACCTAAAACCACCATTGAAATCAAGAAACCAAAGAGAGGTTATTATTCACACTATTCACTAGTGAGTTTCTTGAATTTATTCCACCCATCAAACCTTGATAAAAAGAGATGAAAGAATTTTCTTACCTTAGTTTAATTGCTAGGAGGCTTGAGAATTAATTGGAGAATTTAACAAGAGCTAGAACTTGGAGTTTTGAATTTGAATTCTTCCCCTTTTTTATTAGGGCCGAATGGAGCATCAAGGGGGTATTTATACTCCTCTTGGTTGCTTAGCTTGGTTGATTTGATAGGTTGCTTCTAGAAAGATGGGTTGATATCTTGAAATTGATTTTATTCTTCTAGTATAGCATTCTAGGTTGATTCTTGGTTGCAAATCTTAGGGACAAATCTTTGTAGCTTGCTAGCTTACAAGCTAACTACAAGGTTTAGCTTCCTTAGCACACTATTTTGCTAGCTAGCTTGGTCATCCTATGGTTAGCTCATTATTTGATGAAGTAACCATGGTTACTTCCTTACCATGGTTTAGTTAGTGCGTTATGTTTATTTAATCGTTTACGCGTTTGCTCGATTACTTAAACGTACTTCATAATACTTACTCGTAAATGGTTCGCGACGTAATTCCTTTCGTATTTATTCCTTATACTTTTAATTATCCTACTTGAATATAAATCCGTAGGGTTTTAATCTCGTAATTATATTGTGATTCCCGTAATCCTTGATGAGTCGTAAATACGGTCGTTTTTCAAAGTTCGTTTTCTTCGAAAACTAATAGCGTTTACATACACTCATTTAGTACGTATAATCGTAATATCAACTCCGAAACTCATTTCCTCATGCACTACATAGTGTGGGCTCAAAAGTTTTTCCCGTCTGTCAGGGTTACTATTCATTTAAACGTTTTACTAGGTCTCAAAAATTCGAGTTATTACAATAATCAACTGGGCGAGATCAAAGACACCAATGGAAGTAAGAAGTTTCATGGGATTAACAGGTTACTACAGAAGATTCGTGCAAGATTTTGTGAAGATAGCTACGCCGTTAACAAAGCTCACCAGAAAGAACCAGAAGTTTGAATGGGATGAGAAATGCGAGAAGAGTTTCCAAGAATTAAAGAATAGATTAGTATCTTCACCAGTGCTAGTCTTACCAGATAATCAAGGAAACTTTGTGATCTATAGTGACGCATCGTACAAAGGATTGGGATGTGTTTTGATGCAGCATGACAAGGTGATAGCTTACGCTTCAAGACAGTTGAAACCACATGAAGAGAAGTATCCAACGCATGATCTTGAATTGGCAGCTATAGTGTTTGCATTGAAGATATGGAGGCATTATCTGTATGGGGAAAAGTGCGAGATCTACACGGACCACAAGAGTTTGAAGTATATCTTTACCCAGAAGGAATGAACATGAGGCAGAGAAGATGGCTAGAATTGATCAAGGACTACGACTGCACTATCAACTATCACCCAGGCAAAGCAAATATGGTGGCCGATTCTCTAAGTAGGAAAAAAAGATTAAACATGATAACTTCATCTGAGGAATTGATCAAGAAATTTGAGAAGCTTGAAATAGAGGTCAGTACCCCAAGTATATCTACGGATGTGTTGTGTGTAATGTCT
Source organism: Apium graveolens (assembly GCF_009905375.1). Lineage (NCBI taxonomy): Eukaryota > Viridiplantae > Streptophyta > Magnoliopsida > Apiales > Apiaceae > Apium > Apium graveolens. The sequence continues at coordinate 234,155,868 of NC_133651.1, read as the reverse complement.
TTTCAACCAGAACTATTAGAGAAGATAAGAAGATGTCAGGAAGAAGTCATGAGCCATGAACAAGACAGTTTGACAGGAGAAGAGATAGGAAGTCAAAAGGATGATAAAGGGATATTAAGATTTTTTTCCTGAATATGGATACCCAACGTAGCCGAGTTAAAAGATGAAATTCTTCTAGACGCTCATAATTCCAGATACTCAATTCATCCCGGGAGTACGAAAATGTACAGAGACTTAAGAGAAAATTTTTGGTGGCCATATATGAAGAAAGAAATTGCGGAATGGGTAAGTAAGTGTTACACTTGCCAGCGAGTCAAAGTAGAACATCAAAGGCCCAGTGGACTATTACAACCATTGGACATTCCAGAATGGAAGTGGGAACATATTGCGATGGATTTTGTAGTTGGATTGCCGAGGACCAGGGCAAATCATGATGCTATTTGGGTTATTATTGACAGATTGATGAAGTCAGCGCATTTTCTTCCTATCAACGAGAGATTCTCAATGGATAAATTGATTCGGTTATATTTAAAGGAAATTGTGACACGACATGGGGTTCCAGTATCAATAGTTTCAGATAGAGATCCCCGATTTAATTCAAGATTTTGGAGAAGTTTTCAAGATTGTCTCAGAACGAAGCCGAGCATGAGTACCGCATATCATCCGCAGACGGATGGTCAAAGTGAAAGGACAATTCAGACTATTGAAGACATGCTAAGGGTATGTGCGCTAGATTTTGAAGGAAGTTGGGACGAACATTTGCCATCGGTTGAATTCTCCTACAATAACATTTATCATGCCAGTATTGGAATGCCGCCTTACGAAACTTTATACGGGAGAAGATGCAGATCTCCAATATATTGGGAAGAAGTTGGTGAGAGAAAGATTTTGGGTCCAGAATTGATCCAGCAGACAAAAGAGAAAATAGAACTCATTCAGAAAAGATTAGTGGAAGCTTAAGATCGTCAACGCAAATATGCTGATCCTGCCAGAAAGGATATGGAATTTGAAGTTGGTGAAATAGTGCTATTAAAGGTTTCACCTTGGAAGGGTTTATCAAGATTTGGAAAGAAAGGAAAGCTGAGTCCGCGTTATGTTGGCCCTTTTGAGATTTTGAGGCGTGTGGGAAAGGTTGCTTACGAGTTAGCGTTACCACCTCACATGCAGCATATTCACAATGTGTTCCATGTGTCAATGTTGAAGCATTATTTTCCTGATTCGAATCATGTGATAGAATATGAGCCAATCGAGATTCAACCAGATTTGTCTTTTATAGAGCGACCAGTGTAGATTTTAGATAAGAAAGAAAGAGCGCTTAGGAATAAGTCTGTGTCTTTAGTGAGAGTCTTGTGGAGAAATCCCAAGGTTGAAGAGTCGACCTGGGAGTTGGAAAGCGAAATGTGATCCAAGTATCCTTACTTGTTTTCCTAGGCTGATTCTGAAGACAGAATCCTGTTAAGGGGAGAAGGATGTAATATCCGGGAAAAATATTTGAAAAATTTTATGTTAAATAAATAAATATTATGTGTTTAAATAAGTTAAAATGTTTATTGCCATGATATTACGTGCTTTAAAATGCTGTTTGTGTTTCTGTGTGGTTCAAAAAAATTTCGATTGATTAATATGTGTCAAAACTGCAAATATATGAATCGATCTGTAATTTGGACTCGTATTTAATTGCGTCTTTATCAAGGTACCTATTTTATCTCGATGTATGTGCATTTGGTTGTATTTTACGTATTTTTGGAATTTTCTATTCATTTAAGTATCGTGTTTGTTTTCAAAAATGAACGGACCAGGACCCTACCGGGACGTTAAAGTCCACAAAATTCATATTTTTATTTTTATATAATTATTCGTATTTCAAATACCCAATATCTTTGCATTTTTTGAATTATTCGTAATTTTTGGGAAATTTTGATATAAATTTTATATTTAATTATTTTTAAAGATATTTCCCGTAAATTGTTAATTTCGGGCTTTTATTTTAAAATGCGGGATCTTGTCATCGATTTATGATTTATCGGGATTATTGTTACGGGTACTACCAAGCCTTTGTAATTATCTGTATCTTTTAGAAAACAAAAAAAAAATAATCAGATAAATATAAAAACCTTATCTTCCTTTCGTTTATCAGATAAGAAAAGTTCAGAAATTCAGTTTTCAAAGATAAATTCGTAGCAGGAGATTTATCAACTCGTTGGTAGCAATCCATATACCAAATTAAAGCCCTGATTGAGACAGACGTTTTGGCACCAGAATCGCGACTTAAGGTCGGGTTTTACGTTCGACCCATGTTCGTTGGAATCGACGAAATTGGGATTCTTATTTCCTGTTGATTTTCAAAGTTATTTGATGTTAGAAATAGTTTTTCTTGTTCAAGACCATCAATTTTATATATTAGTTTATAATATTTTGATTTTTGGATTATGGACGCTAGGATTGTTAATTTGGTTTAGCGTAACAGATTATAGGTGTTGTTATCTGTGTTTTGATATATGAATCGCAGAGTTTGATTGTGTTTTCTGGGTTCTCGGTTTTTCGCCGGAAAAGCTTCGCTTCGCCGGTTTTGTTCCGATGATTGATCGGATTTGAAGCTGGGATGATGAATGGTGTTGGTTGTTGCTTGAGGTGTAAATATGTATTGATTTGGGGTTTGTTACACTGAAAAACAGAACAAAACGGGGATAATTTCAGCCGGGAAAGTGCCGCTGGAGCCGGTCAAACCACCGCCGGAAACTAGGTATTTTTCCAAAATCCGGTGGTGTTCAACCCGACCCGGATTCGTTCTTGTTGACCCGTTTTATTTCCTTGCCCGACCCGGTTTTAATCCCTGAACCCCCAATTCCAAACTCAATGACCTGTTTTTGATTTTCCATTTTCAAAAATAAATCAAAATTCAATTTTATTTCCTAAAAACCTTTTCTTTTAATTTTAAAAATCATTTATCTTATTTTCGAAAATCATTTATTTATTATTTTAAATAACAAAAATTATTTTCTTAATTATTTTAAATTCCTATTTTTTTTCTTTTATTATTTTCAAAATTAAATTTGATTTAATTATTTTTAATTTATTTTATTTAATTATTTATGAGTTAATTAATTGATTAATTCATTTATTCAACTAATTTTATATATAAATAGTTAAATAAAATATAAATTATTTATATTTAATTCAAATAATTCCTAAGAATTATTTATAAACTTTTAAAAATTATATTTTGGTATTTAAAAGTCAATTAATATTATTATTAATTGATTTAATTCTATTAATTCTTATTTTATTCGTAATAATTAAACCGTTCGTCCGTTTAATACGAAACGAACGCGTACAGACTCAGAAAAATATTACGCTTTCAATAAAAATACCTTTGAATCCTAATTTCTTTTGTATTGCAATTTCATTTGATTTGTTAGTCCTTTTGAGTCGGTATTTGATCGGTAAATGTTAATAATGACCTGATTTTAATTCAGAACATACTGAAACCTATATTTTGACGATGTCACTTATGTGTTACATGAAATATGTGATTACGTGTTATACAAGTACCATGATTACGTGCTATGTGATATGCATGCTATCTGTTTACAGTTTTAAAATGCCATGATTAGTTATAAACGATCGGGTAGAGGTCAAGACGTATAGTTACGTCGATTGGGTTTGGTTCTGTCACTTAAGATAGTCCTTTTGTTTATAGAATCGAGTAGCAAGGAGTGCGGTCAAGTGTTAGACGGAGATAGTAGCCAACAACTATAAGCAGAATTATAGTAAGAGGTTATCGAGCATACCAGGCAAGTACCCCTACCTTCACTTATCGTTCAAGTGACGCTTATTTCGAATCATATTATGCAAGTATTTATATCTTCACTTATCATTCAAGTGACATTGACTTTGAAATTTATTCTTTCAATTTCCATACTATTCTAAGTTTAGAATAGTTAAATGTTTTTACATTTCGCTATAAATTACTCTATACAGTGAAGCTTTGAATTGAGAATAGCGAATAACTAATTGTTCTGGTTATTTCACCATTGGTTGGTGAGATAACTATAAACCATGAGAAATGGGGAGTTATGTGGTTAAGGATGTCATTTGATTCGACTCCTTTGACGAATTTGTTTTTTTTTGGGTTGGATAGTTGTGTAAGAGGCCTTTGCGGCGGTCCAGCGTGAGCTATGTGTTATACAGGATATAACACCTTGCTAGGCCGATATGTGTCTTGGGTACCTTTTATTTAGGTGGATATGCTTCGGCATACTGGTGTTGCTCCGCGGCTGATCACCGGCGGCAACATACCGTCGTTCGAGGATTACAATCCCGAAACAAATTACATATGCAAATGTTGTTATTATCAAATATATATCAGTTTTATTACTGTTCAGGTATTGTGGTTTGGTTTGTTCATCAGATTTATTGTTGTTGTTGTTCTAAATCATAAGCTATATACTGCTTGCTGAGCATTTCTTTCGCTCATACTTGTTTCATATCTTGATTCTTTCAGCTAGGCCAGGGCAAGTTTGAGTTCTAGCTCTGACCAGAAGTTGTGTGCTTGTAGATAGTTTGGTGTGTTCTCCAGGTAGACAGTTTGGGACGCTTAGCTCGTCTAGAGGTTTGTAATAAAATCTGAATAAGTTGTAAAACTAATTAGATTTATGGTTTGTGATAATAATTGGTTTGTATTAGTGCCTGTTCCATACTATAACCTGTGATCGATCCAATTGCATGCAAGGGGTCATATATATTATATTATTCCGCTGTAATTATTTTATTATGGTTTATTGGCTAGTGATCCCCAAATCTAGACCCCGGGTTTGGAGGGCGTCACATCAGCAGCCTAACCTTGGTTTTTAAAATGAAGAGTGAATATCCAATTCTAATCGTTACTTATCCAGAAACTTTATTCTTCTGAATCATTTCAATTGGTGATTGTTTAACCTCAATTCTTGATATTATTACTTGCTGAGCTAGTTAGCTCACTCTTGCAAATCTTTTTATGTTTTTAACAGTTAAAAAAGAAGTTGTTGGTAACGAGGATTCCCTGTCCAGTGTGCGAGCTAGGGTTTCTGGTTAAGTTGGATCGAGCTAGCAGGAGCTTTATATTATAAATGAGTTATGTAAGGTTGTAAGTACGATATCATTAGCCATTGTAAGTTGAATTAGTTGGGATTTGGTATGATGTAATAAAAGTTAAGATTGTGGCTTATTTTCATACTTTAACCTGTTGCGATCCGTGGCTATGTGAAGAAGGGTCAATGCATATAATATTTTATATACAGGTTTATATATTGTGTGTGTATTGTGAGCCCAAAACTTCTGACCTGAGTTTGGAGGGCGTCACACAAAGGGGTGTACCTACTAGTTCTATTGTCATAGCTCGAGGAAGGGCTCCACTCCCTCCTTATAGTCGTAGCATTTATCCGATTCGGGCTTCGACTACTTCTTCGATATCTTGGGCTTGGGGATCTATCCCTCTTTCTTGCCCTGCCTATCTGGCTTATTTGCAAAGTCGGTTATACCTCGACCAAAGATTATTTTATGGCCTTGAATGATTCTGCCAAAGCAAAGACATCTGCCAGAGTAGCCGAGTCTTTTCCCTGTAAATGTTTCTAGAAATCTGAACCAACCCTTAGTGCTGCTATCAAAAAGCTTTTCAAAGCTTCGTCTGAAGCACCTCTTACGCTGGTAGACTCAGCGTTGAACCTTTTAAAGTAAGATATCAAGTTTTCGTTCTCCCTTTGTTTAACATTGGCCAGAGTAGTGACAGACGGAGCATATCTCACAGCTGCTTGGAACTTGGTTAGGAATAGGGTTTTCATTTGGTCCCAAGAAGTGATTACCCCCGGTCCAAGCCTTTGAAACCATTGATGAGCGCTCTCCCTGAAAGTGGCTGTAAAGAGCCGCTATCGGGCCAGGTTGGGAACCTGATATACATCCATCTCTGTTAGGTCCCAATTTGTTTGTAGAAGGGGGGGTTGAATGCAAACAATACCGTTTAATCGAATAAAATGCGGAATAAAATTGTGAAACAAAATTCAAGTTAAATAAAACTTTTATTAAACTTGAAAGGTGTTACAATTACGGTATCGGTTACAAGGGATTAATCTCAAATCAATTATTACAAATCTAGAATAAATTCGACATGAACTTTTTCTATTTTGTAATTAAAAGATCAAATGCTAAATGCGATTTGAGATTAAGTTCTAGGGATTTTAATCCGCTAGATTGATACACAAGAACAAGATAAATATTTCTAGTTGATTGGATTTAACTTTACAATCTAGAAATTTAATCTTGAAGAAAAGCAGATGAAAAATAAAATGTTATGCTTTTGTTTTCTGCTCCTTTTTCTCTTGTGTGTTCTATCTTCTGTTTGATTGGATTCTATAAGTGTTGATCAATAAAGTCTTCTGCTGCTTTTATCAAACACCGAACTGAAAAATGTACTGGCATGACAATCTCTTTGGCCAGCAAGACTTTCGGTATGACAATATTTACAACTAGCAAGACAATCAAAATGAACTAGCAAGACTTTCGGTATGACTATTGATTGTCATACCGATTGTCATATTAGTTCAAATAAATTGTCTTGCTGAATTAATAACAGATTTTAATCTAAACAGAAATTCTAATAAGACAATTAAATGTATTGGCATGACTTTCGGTATGACTATCAATTGTCATACCGATTGTCATACTAGTTCAAATGAATTGTCTTGTTTTGAATTTAAGCAGATTTTAAACCAATTAAAATCTTGTAAATCCTCAATATTAATTCTAAATTAATTAATCAATTTAATTCAATTAATCAATAAATTAATCTTTGCAGATATAATATATTTTCTTAATTAAATTATATGACTTAATTAATTAATAGAGAATTAATACTAACCCTGAGCAGCATCCATTCTTCTGACAATCTTCTGAAAATCACTGAGACTTATGAATCAATTCCGTCACTTCAATGCTGACACTCGATGTACTGTCTGGTTCATGAGTGACTAACTTCTGTGACGTTTCTTCATGTCTTGACTTTGATACTCTGATTAAATCCTTGTAATAAATGATACCCTGACGAGATCTCTGTCACTTGATTAAATCCACGATCTTGATTTATATCACTGAGGCATGATCAAATTCTTGAACTTCTTCCAGTGAATCTTCAAGTCTGCAGATGAACAATGTTTCTTTATCCTTTGACAGATGTTACTTTATGAGATCTCTCTGATGATAGATCCACTATTTACTTATTACATTCTTATTTGAGTTGAGTTAAATCCTCGAATAAACGAATAGGCTATGATATATGCCTTTCAATCTCCCCCTATTTGCTTGTTAGACAATAACAACAAATACCTAGAGGATAACTCAACTAACAAATAAGAAAAAGATATAAACAGTAATGCAAAGTAAATAGCAGAAAAGTTCTGGATTATATTTAACATTTTCCAGATTCCAAATGAAATTTACAAGTGAATACAAGATAGATGTTCCTCTAGCCTGAACATATAACTACATTAGACTATCTTGATTCATAAAGCTCTAATCATATTACATTGAGTTTTGAGCTAATTGACTTCAGTTGTCTTCTCTTCTGACTTCACCTTCTTCTAAATCTTGAAGCAATTCCTTGTCAAAGACACGATCCTTTTCTGAAGTGAAGCTTGCTGGTCTGACTGGTTGAACTCCAACTGACTTCAGCTTATTCTTGATCTGATTGTACCTTTTAATATTCTTTTCACAATAAGCTTGAATCAAATCAGCAGCTTGAGTCTTCAATATGGATGAATATCCAGCAGATCTTAAATGATGTTCCATCCAGACCAGATGCTTAGCTGAGTAGTCTTTAAGAGATTGTACATCTAGCTGACAGATTTGAAGACAATCAGACTTAAAGAATCTCACCTGATGAGGATTGTTGACCACTTGAGGACTAGCCCTGCTGGCAAACTCTTTAAGCCTTTCTCGAAGAACTTCATTCAATTCTGAGCTTCTTTTTACCTTGTTGAGAAGAACCCAACTCTCTGACAAAGAACGATTCTCGAACAGATGAAGTGACACCTTGAAAGATCCTTCACTCTGACAATATACAAAAATGCTCATCTCATTTAGGGATCTATCAAAAGCAGCTGTGATCCTTGAGACTTCAGTCTTGATAGCATTCATGTACATGTCATTGTTAGGATTTGAGATTTCCAGCTTGTCAAGAAGATATAGGAACTGCCTATCATTGTTAGTGCTCAGCTGAGGCATATCAAGTACTCTCCTAGCTTCATCCCATTTTTCACCAATCTTCAGTCTGACATCTCTTCTCCTTTCTTGAGCCTTAATGTCATGAAGACGTTGCTTTTGAAGAGTTTCTGTTCTTTGAATGTCTTTCCTCATGTCAATGATCTGAGAGACCTTCTTGAGTTCAGCTTCTTTTCTTTTCATCTCTGACTACTCCTTCTGGAATTCTTTCTCAAACAGAGGATCCACTTGAGCTTCTTCTTCCCATTCTCCAAAATCACTTTCCTCTTCAGCTTCAAATAAACCATCTTTATCTTCCTGAACTAGTTCAGTGGGAATGTCAAAAATATCAAAGTCATCCTGTTCTCCACTGTAGTAGACATCATCAGCCTTTCCTTTGTCTCCAGCAGAGGTATCTTTTTCCTTCCCTTTGGCACTACTCCCTTTCTTCTCCCCCTTAGTTGAGGGATCCTCTTCTGACCTTCCTTTGAAACTTCCATCACCTCCAGAGCCTGATCCTCCACCAGACGGTCCTTCAAAATAAGCTCTTTGTTCTTCATTAGGGCAATGAGAATTCTTGATCATGAAATATAGGTGCTTCATCCCTTCATTGAGATGTTCCATGCCCGTCTCTATCTTTAGAAATCTTGAGGAGTCCAGTGAATGATTCATCTCAACGAGGTCTTCAAGAGAAGTCATTCTTGTATGTAGAGAGCAGAAGTTGGATATGTCATCAGCTGATAAAGTTGGAGTGTCCTGAATGGAATTGAGCTTTGGTATTACAGTGGTCTTGAGATCTGAGATGTCATTCCTGATGATTGCCAGCTGATTGTTGACAGAGGTGGAAGAAGAAGACCGTTCAACCACTTGTACTTTGAATGCTTGAGCTTCAGCTTGGCTTTTAGCAAGTTCTTCTTTTAGAGCAGCAATTTGAGCTAACAGGTTTTGAGTATCTGTGTCTGTGTGTGCTCTCACCTGAATTTCACTCGTGTTTGGTTCACTCACCTCACGTGCTTGTGTTTCTCTCAATATAATTGCTCGTGAGGAGTCATCCTGTTGCTGTTCTTCTATACCTGCAGTTAAAATCACCCTAGCCTCTTCAAGAGAGGTCAGTGGTGGTGCAATGGGAATTCGCGAGTCCCGATCCTCAGTCAATACCATCAAATCTTTTGAAATAGATGTCTGAATTTCTTCAGGGATAGATTGACCGAGTTGCCCTCCACTTTCTCCAGATAAATCTGCGAGTGGAGAATCTCATAAGGGAGCCAGAGGTGTTGGATCTGGGAGGGGAGAAAATGACTCTATTAAAGATGGCGGAGAGTCAGATTTTCCCTCTGAAGCATGTGACTGCTCTTCTACCGTAACTATGGCAGGCACTGTAACCGACTCTATGTGCACTCCTCATTCTGTGTCCTGAGTATGACCTGGGGAAGTGTATGGTTCCATTGTGAGTAATGGAATTGTGCTTGACTCAATACAAGATGCCATGGCCCTATGGCGAATTTCAATAGATGCATCCTGTTGAGAGAATGCCTCTAGTAACTGTTCATTGGCCATTTCAAAGTCCATGTCCTGTTGGGAGGACAAGGATGGGCTTTCAGATGCCTCAGTATATGTTTTTCTTTTCTTAGGAGGAGGCAGAGCTGAGGGTTCACTCATATTTAACAATGCACTACTTCCTAGTAATCTTCTGGGTAACATTTTAGACAGTGGGGGAGAGGTTGAGATAGAATGTGACTCCGTGTTTGGCTCTATGATCTGGGATTGAAGCTGTGGTTCTACAACTTCATGGTCAGCCCTATCAACCACTGGGGGTCTTTCAACAGAAGTAGGAAGGGAGTGAGAGTGAGGAATTACTACCTGTAATGGAAGAGCATCTGATGTTGGAGGAGCCTGGGTGGCTTGAACAACTGGAGGTTGAGGTTGCTGTTCATGACCGGGAAGATTGAAAATAGGTAAAGGAATATAAGTGGCCATGAAAGCAGATACAAGTACTGGAACTTGCATGAATTTGAAGGTTGTGTCTTGGTGAGTGTAAATCTTTTTGCTAACTGGAGGGGGTTCGGTTACTGCAGAGTTAGCAAAAAGGGCTTTGTGTTCAGGTGTGAGAAGATGATCTGCTATAAGCATGAGAAAACGAGCATAGTAACATGATACCCTACGATTTGTAGAATGATCACGTAAAGCAGAAGTTAGACGTCTCAAGAGAATGGGAAAAAGTAGTTTGCCAAAATTGATCCTTTGATTGAAAACAACCGCAAGACCAATATACTGCAGAGTGGAAGTGATGTTATGAAAATTGGATTTTGTGCAGTTGGCAAACACTTTGGAAAGTGTATCGAAGAAAATATCCCATTCAGACACTAAATTGGATTTTGAAAATTTGGTTAAATTGATCACCCCCTGATAGTGAATAGCATGGAAAAAGTTTGTGATTTCATTTTTAGAGGGTAAATTATAGAAATTGTCCAATGGAAAATTTAACGCCTGATTAATGACTGATTCATCAACTACATACCGTGTGTTTGCCACGGTGAATGAAAAAGATTTTGAATCACCGGCCACAGTAGATGTTGTGCAAATCAGTCTAAGAAGATCGACATTTAAAATCACATTTGATTTTATAGCAGAGCTAACAATCGAATGGTCATTTAAAAATCTAATCCAAGGCTTAAATTTTTCAACATCACATTTTTCCGGATTAAAATAACCAACCTGATTATGCGCGACAATTTGGAAATTGAGAGCCATTTAAAATAATAATAAGACACACACTTTCATAATTTTAAGAATAATATTAAGAAAATTCGAATTAATTAAATTAATTCAATAATTCGAATTAAATTAATTATAATCGAAAAATTTAGACAGGAATGTATCTCGTTAAAATCCTTAACTCACAAACCCAGATTAAACAAGCCACAAGAAACAAATCAGAAATTAAAATAAAAATAAAAATGTTCAAAATCAACAAACACAAATTGAATTTGAAGGGGCAAACTGATTAAAAAAAAAAACAGATTTTGAAAATTTTGACAGCACTCCTGTATGTATATATATGTAAGTATATATCACAGGAGTGAAGATTCAGTTTGCTGAGTAAAAACTCGAGCAAGGAAAGAAGCAGTTCGAAGAGAGAGAAGAGAGAAAAGTTAACTGTTGGAATTTGAAAAGAGAGAAACTGAATGAAAATAAAAACACACATAAACGATTAAGTAGTATAACTGGTATGACAATCCGGGATTGTCATACCGATTGTCATACCAGGTAAAAAGAAAGAAAACAAATAAAAGAATAAATACTAAAATTATAACTGGTATGACAATCTGATAGTCATACCGATTGTCATACCAGTATAATAATAAAAGGAAAATAATTATATATAAGGTTTATAACTGGCAAGACAATTGATAGTCATACCGATTGTCTTGCCAGTATAAAACTATACTGAATAACATAATAAACAAAATTTAAACTGAAATGACTTTCAGCAAGACAATTTCAATTGTCTTGCCGATTGTCATATCAGCTTTAAACACAGAAACACACATATATAAATATGTACTGGAATAAAGACTTATATAACTTAGTAAAAATATCAGAAAATATTTATAAAATAGTAAAACTGAAATACAGAACTATAATATTTACAGAATTAAAATAATTAAAATATTTCAGAGATAATAATATTTTCAGTCCAAAAATAGATTTCTTTTGAATTATAACAAATTAAATTCATAGAAAAATATTTTTAGAGAAAATAAAATATTCTGAGACATTAAAATTAACAAGTTGAGTAAATAAATAAGATAAGATAATAGAAATTACATAGAAATAATCAAGAAATATGATAAAATGATAAAATAAATTTGCAAATGAATTTTTCATTTATGAAAAATTCATTTGTAAATTCATTCAAGAACAGATCCCAGATATTAACTAAATTAATCACTAAAACTATTCAACATGCCCAATTTACCAACTAATCTGGTAAATGTGGATTCGTCAAGTGGTTTGGTGAAAATATCTGCTATTTGTTCTTCTGTTGGAACAAAAAATAGTTCAACAGTACCATTCATGACGTGCTCTCTAATAAAATGATACCTGATGTCAATGTGCTTTGTCCTCGAGTGCTGCACAGGGTTGTTGGTGATGGCTATTGCACTTGTATTGTCACATAAAATAGGAATTTTGTTCAATACAGAGCCATAGTCTCGTAGTTGGTTCCTAATCCACAAGATCTGAGCACAGCAGCTTCCAGCAGCAATATATTCAGCCTCGGCCGTTGAGTTGGAAACTGTTTGTTGTTTCTTGCTGTACCATGAGACTAGTCTGCTACCTAGGAATTGACAACTCCCTGAGGTGCTTTTCCTATCAACAACACTTCCTGTATAATCTGAATCTGTATATCCGACAAGGTTAAAACCAGATTCTTTAGGGTACCAAATACCTAGATTTGGTGTTCCCTTAAGATATCTTAAGATTCGTTTAACAGCAACGAGATGAATATCTCTAGGATCCGCTTGGAACCTTGCACATAAACATGTAGCATACATAATATCTGGTCTACTTGCAGTAAGATAGAGTAACGAGCCAATCATACCTCTGTAGCTTGTGACATCTACCTTAATGGAGTTTTCACATGGTCCAAGCTTGACAGCTGTAGTTGATGGAGTCCTTGCTGATGCAGAATCCTCTAGATTGTACTTTTTGAGGAGTTCCTTGAGATACTTGGATTGACAAATAAATGTTCCATCTAACCTTTGATTTACTTGTAATCCAAGAAAGAACTTTAGCTCTCCCATCATGCTCATTTCAAACTTGCTGTGCATTAACTTAGCAAATCTCTTACAGAGATTATCATTAGTAGACCCAAATATTATATCATCCACATAGACTTGGACTAATATAGTATCATTCTTATGTTTTTTAGAAAAGAGAGTTTTGTCTATGACACCTCTAATAAAGCTATTTTCAATAAGAAATGCAGAAAGTGTGTCATACCATTTTCTTGGAGACTGTTTTAGCCCATAAATAGCCTTGAAAAGAAAGAAGACAAAATCCAAATGATCTGGATCTTCAAAACCAGGAGGTTGCTCTACATATACCTCTTCATCCAGCTTTCCATTCAGAAAGGCGCTCTTGACATCCATTTGATAAACTTTAAAGTTTGAGAATGCTGCAAATGCCAGAAATATCCTGATGGCCTCAAGTCTAGCCACTGGAGCATAGGTTTCATCATAATCAATGCCTTCAGCTTGAGAATACCCTTTTGCTACCAGTCTTGCCTTGTTTCTCGTAACCACACCATCTTCATCTAGTTTATTCCTGAATACCCACCTAGTACCAACAGCTTTCTTGTGTGTAGGTCTAGGTACTAGTTTCCAGACTTGTTGACTTTCAAACTGATTGAGCTCATCTTGCATAGCAATCACCCAATCTGGATCAGTTAGTGCTTCTTCAATCTTCTTAGGTTCCATCTTAGAAAGAAATCCTGAGAACAGACACTCATTTTGAGTAGCACGTCTAGTTCTGACTCCAACATCTGGATCACCAATAATCAACTCAAAAGGGTGAGCTTTATTCCAGACAGTCTGTCTTGGAAGATTTGATCTTGATGATTCGCCTTGAAATTCATTGTGATGTTGTGTCCTACTAGATGATCCTTCAGTATCTCCCCCTGAGTTGTTGCCATGTTGACTTGAAGATTCTCCGTCAGTAGCAGTGGTATCTTCATTGTTGCCAAAGTTTCCATCACTATTACCTTGAGTATCATCATGATTAACAGGTTCTTCACCAGCAACAACCTCAGGTTCTTGACCATGTTCTGATTCTGAATCTGACGTATCATCAAACTTCAGTTTCTCAAAAGGATCTTCAGTTTGGATACTAGGGAGTTTAGTGTCATCAAATGTAACATTGACACTTTCAGTTACTTTGTGTTGATCAATGATATACACTCTATATGATCTTCTTCCATATCCAACAAAAATACCCTCATATGCCTTTGCCTCGAACTTACCACGACGATCATCTCCATCCTTGAGCACGAAGCATCTGGCACCAAATACATGAAAGTATTTGATAGAAGGTTTCTGTTCATTCAAAATCTCATAAGGAGTTTTCATGAAGTCTTTGTTGATTAGAGTTCGATTCTGAGTATAACATGCAGTATTGACAGCTTCAGCCCAAAAGTATATTGGAAGACCTGATTCACTTAACATCGTTCTTGCAGCTTCAATCAATGTACGATTCTTCCTTTCTACCACTCCATTTTGCTGAGGGGTTCCAGGAGCTGAAAATTGTCTGGTAATCCCTTTGTCTGTACAGAATCCATTGAGAAGTGCATTCTTGAATTCTGTCCCATTATCTGACCTTATTGCTCTAACAGGGACGTTAGAATCTAACTCAATCATCTTGATATGATCAATCACAACTTGTGGTGTTTCATCCTTAGAGTGAAGAAATAAAACCCACATATACTTGGAATAGTCATCAACTATCACAAGACAGTAACACTTCTTTGACATTGAAAGGATATTAACTGGACCAAATAAATCCATGTGCAATAATTGCAGAACACCAGTTATGGAAGATGTGTCAGTGCCTTTGTGACTTGCTTTCTTTGACTTTCCTTTCTGGCAAGCCTCACATAGTCCTTCTGGAGAGAATTCCAGCTGAGGCAGACCTCTTACCAATTCTCTTTTGACAAGAGAATTCATTATTTTGAAATTGAGATGAGAAAGTCTCTTGTGCCATAGCCAACTCTCATCTGACGATGCCTTTGCATAGAAACAATTGACTTCAAGATTGCTTCCAGAGTTCATGTCAGCTACGAACAGATTTCCTTTCCGGATTCCCATTAAGGAGGGTTTTTCACTTTTCTTGTGCAGAATCTGACACTTCAGCTTGTCGAATAAAACATTGTAGCCGTTGTCACAGAACTGACTAATGCTAAGCAGATTGTGTTCAAGTCCTTGCACAACATATACATTTTCAATGATAACATTTCCAGCTAGCAAACAGCCATATCCCTCCGTTAAACCTTTGCTGTTATCTCCAAAGGTAACCACTGGGCCAGCTTTCTCAACCACATTTGATAGCAGGGCTCTATCTCCGGTCATATGTCTTGACGATCCGCTGTCAAGAATCCACACTACCGGTTGTACCTGTTTAATGCCCTGCAATAAAAATGGATTAGACCTTCTTCGGAACCCAAGCTTGGCTGGGTCCGGCATACTGTAAAATTGGCCTTTATCAGGCAAAACAACATTCTTAATTTTAATATTCTCAACGTTCTCAATGACTGAACATTTGACCTTGTGAACAGCCTTGACAAATTTCTGTTTAGGCTTAGGCACAAATGTCTCCTTTCTAGCTTTAGGAGGACTAGCAGTCTTAGACCTATCATGCTTTCTATTATTCACATGCTGACGAGGAGTAGTCTTATCATTAGAAACATGCTTACCATTAAAATAAGCAAACATCAGATTAAAAGCACAAGACATACAATCAGGAACACCACATGCTTTATGAGAAGGATTAACAATAGGCAACTTATGCATGGTAGACATGGCATTTGTGTTATCCAACTCATGTGTGTCTGAGTTAGTCTCAGTTGCTTTCACAACCTTGACTGGAACTTTTGACACACTTGACTTGGAGACAGCTTTCCCATTAGCATTATCTTCAGCACGGATTTCTTCTTGAATAATAAAAGAGGTCTCATCAAATGGTTCAGCAATTGATTCTTTATAGAGGGGTTCATCAACACCCTTAAGCACATGTGGTACTTCCCTGCCTTTAGCACAGACATGAGGAGGGGAGTTTATGCCTAATTTTCCAATAGCAGCATTGTAATCATAACCTATACCAGATGTTTGATTAACAACTTGCTTATTGTAAAACTCTTTGGACTTCGAACAAGAATTAAAGTAAGCTTTAACCTTAGCCTCAAGACCAGTGATCTTGTCTTTAAGAATAGTTTCAAGTTTTCTATAACAGTCAACTCTATTCTCTAGAAAATACACTTGATCTTTTAATTTATCTTGATTAATGTGTACAAGTCTTAATTCATTGACCTCTTTCTCAAGGTCTTTGATTTGTTGATTTAACAATTTATTATCACGACGAGCACAATCTAAGGAACCTCCTAGATGATAAACTAATTCAGCATCAGTAAATTTTACCTCTTTTCTTGACGATGAGGTGCTTGCATCACTAGCCATGAGAGCAAGATTCCCAACTTCTTCATCTTCACTGTCAGTATCATCCCAGCTTCTTCCCTTTGCCAGGTAAGCCCTTTCAGATTTACTCTTCTGATTAGAATCGTAAGAGTTCTTCCTAGCTTGTTTTGGCTTCCTGCATTCTGTGGCAAAGTGTCCCAACTTATTACAGTTGAAGCATCGAATGGTGCTTCGATCAACCATCCCTGTTTAATACCCACCACTGCTGGTGTTAGAGGATGAAGATCCACCTTTCTGGAATCTGTTGTAGTTGGACTTGTACTTGAACTTGGGATTCCTTTTGAATCTGACATTTGAGAATCTCTTGACAATCAGGGCCATTGACTCATCCTCCAATTGCTCCAGTTCTTCCAAGGAATAATAATCATCTCCTGATTGATTTGTAGTAGAAGAATCAAATTCTGCTACTATCACATTATCTTCAACCTTGGAAGACTGTACCATTCTTTCTGACTGTTGAGATTGTTGTTGATATTGTGATTGTTGTTGTTGTTCATCAGCTACTAAAGCAGTAGACGTGCTGACCATTCTTCCTTTCCCGTAAACTTCCTTCTGCTGAATCTGCTCCAACTCATAAGTCTTTAACACACCATAGAGCCTTTCCAAAGAAATCTCACTCAGATCTCTTGCTTCTCTTATGGCAGTGATTCTATGTTCGAGATGAGTTGGCAGTGTTAAAAGGAACTTTTTGTTGACCTCCCTAATGGAATAGTATTTACCATTAATGTTCAGGTTGTTGATCAATGCATTGTACCTCTCAAACACTTCAGTGATTCCTTCCCCTGGATTGGATTTAAAGTATTCATACTCAGAGGTTAGGATTTCTAGTTTGTTCTCCCTAACTTCCTTTGTGCCTTCATTAATAATCTCAATAGTTTCCCAGATATATTTGGAATCTTTACAATTCATCACATGTCTATTCATCAGGGGATTAAGGGAATCTACTAAGATTAATTGAAGGCTAGCATCCAGGGAAGCTTCTTCTATTTCAGCAGGAGAGAAGTCCTCAGGATCCTTCACATAAGTTCTCGCTTTGGTGATCACCACATCATTTTCAATTACCTCTGGTTCAATAACCATAGGAATTTTTGGACCCTTCTTCAACACTTGCAAATATTTGGGATTAGCAACCTGTAAAAACAGTAGCATCTTCTTCTTCCACATAACATAATTTTCTTTATCGAAAAGTGGAATTTTAACGGTTCCAACTTTTTGTGTAGTCATTATGAATTTTTGAGTGAATAAAAAATTCAAGAAGTGAAAGAAACACAAAAGTCTAGGATCTAGATTTGTACGTTAATCAGAAGGCTCTGATACCAATTGTTAGGTCCCAATTTGTTTGTAGAAGGGGGGTTGAATGCAAACAATACCGTTTAATCGAATAAAATGCGGAATAAAATTGTGAAACAAAATTCAAGTTAAATAAAACTTTTATTAAACTTGAAAGGTGTTACAACTACGGTATCGGTTACAAGGGATTAATCTCAAATCAATTATTACAAATCTAGAATAAATTCAACATGAACTTTTTCTATTTTTGTAATTAAAAGATTAAATGCTAAATGCGATTTGAGATTAAGTTCTAGGGATTTTAATCCGCTAGATTGATACACAAGAACAAGATAAATATTTCTAGTTGATTGGATTTAACTTTACAATCTAGAAATTTAATCTTGAAGAAAAGCAGATGAAAAATAAAATGTTATGCTTTTGTTTTCTGCTCCTTTTTCTCTTGTGTGTTCTATCTTCTGTTTGATTGGATTCTATAAGTGTTGATCAATAAAAGTCTTCTGCTGCTTTTATCAAACACCGAACTGAAAATGTACTGGCATGACAATCTCTTTGGCCAGCAAGACTTTCGGTATGACAATATTTACAACTAGCAAGACAATCAAAATGAACTAGCAAGACTTTCGGTATGACTATTGATTGTCATACCGATTGTCATATTAGTTCAAATAAATTGTCTTGCTGAATTAATAACAGATTTTAATCTAAACAGAAATTCTAATAAGACAATTAAATGTATTGGCATGACTTTCGGTATGACTATCAATTGTCATACCGATTGTCATACTAGTTCAAATGAATTGTCTTGTTTTGAATTTAAGCAGATTTTAAACCAATTAAAATCTTGTAAATCCTCAATATTAATTCTAAATTAATTAATCAATTTAATTCAATTAATCAATAAATTAATCTTTGCAGATATAATTTATTTTCTTAATTAAATTATATGACTTAATTAATTAATAGAGAATTAATACTAACCCTGAGCAGCATCCATTCTTCTGACAATCTTCTGAAAATCACTGAGACTTATGAATCAATTCCGTCACTTCAATGCTGACACTCGATGTACTATCTGGTTCATGAGTGACTAACTTCTGTGACATTTCTTCATGTCTTGACTTTGATACTCTGATTAAATCCTTGTAATAAATGATACCCTGACGAGATCTCTGTCACTTGATTAAATCCACGATCTTGATTTATATCACTGAGGCATGATCAAATTCTTGAACTTCTTCCAGTGAATCTTCAAGTCTGCAGATGAACAATGTTTCTTTATCCTTTGACAGATGTTACTTTATGAGATCTCTCTGATGATAGATCCACTATTTACTTATTACATTCTTATTTGAGTTGAGTTAAATCCTCGAATAAACGAATAGGCTATGACATATGCCTTTCAATCTCTATATTGTATCGTCCCAAGAATTCCACAGGATCTGAACTTCCATGGAACTGGAGATCGCTAGTTGTGTTACGGTATCCGACCGGAGCCTCTCTCACGGCCATAGAAAATGGTGAAGGAATTTCTGCCGTTGCCGTTACTCTCCCTTCTAAATGATTGAGCCGTCTCTTTAGATCTTCCACATTAAAAGTTCCCACTTCGGGGATATTCTGCATGTGAGGTTGTGGACCTTGGGGCTGAGGCGGAGGTAGTACTACTTGATTTCCACCTGGAGGAGCCTGTTGCTGATTAGTATTTTGGACATCAGTTTTCCCTCATCCAGGTACTATTACCTCTTGGTTTCGCCCTTGATCTCCTCCCGGATCTTCTCCTTGACCTCGGCCGCGGCCCTGAGGTGTTTCGTGATCATAGTTCTGGATATCCCTATGACACCATTCTCCGCATAGTTATCTCTGTCAGCACGGTCGAAAGCGCGAGTATCCCTATGGCCACGATAGTTGTCGCGAAGATATCCATCCAAGTACCTACCACGGTCTCCGCCTCTTCCCCTCCACCGGGGTCTTCTCCAGTGGCCACTTCCATATCCTTGACCATACCGGTCCGTCGATCCATATGGAGGAGCTCTCTCATGGTCACGGAGCCGCTCCTGATTTTTAAGGGGATTCAGGGGCACACGCGGTGAACCACGGGGCATCACATCTTCTTGATCGACATCTCTCTACCCCTCCAACAATAGCATCCTTAGATCATCATCTCCCAAGCAGATCCCGAATCGATCCTTCAAAGCAGCGAAACCTCGTTGTTCATTCGTTGGGATAGACTCCGCTTGCCGACGTTCCTCAAGAGAACGCCCGGATCGGTACGGGTGAGTAACTACTCGGCTATCTGCCTGTGGCACCTCTCGTCCATAAGTATCTTCATCAACAAGTTTGACGATCGGGGTTGTATATCAGACGTCACGACGTTATTGCCACGCGTTCGCCTCCTGATTGGCCGCGGCCAACCGGAGCATCAGTCATAGGAACTTTCTCAGGTGCGTGAGCAGAGCGGTTATGGTGAAGGCCTCTTCTTGTCTTACGACGCTCCACTGTACTCAACCTCGAGTCGAAGCCGTTTAAGGCATCGCCCATGTGATAGAGCTATTCTAAAAAATATGCGTTGCTAATCAGGACTGGTGTCTAGCCACCGACATTCGGGGTGGGATGATTCACCGGAGTAGGAACGTAAGGTTCATAAAAGCCCTGCTCAGAGCCTTCATCAGAGCTTTCTCCATCATAAGAACTTCCATCATGATATTGAGACATCTTTCCTCCTGGATGTAGATCTTGATTAGCCCCTCCTTCTAGCGTCAATTTGTTGACGGAGGAATTTGGTAGTAACGAAGTCCGAGGTTCGTAGCTGGAAACAAGATCTCTGGCGGTGGTTCTTCTTCGGAAAATATGAACAGTAATCATCGGATTTTATGAATAATGTTCGTTGAGAAGTATGAACAGTGTTTGGTGGTGGTGATTATTGGTGGCTGAGATTGCTTAGGGTTAGTGGTGGCTCCTTTGCGCTCTCGCTTCTGACTCCTTGAAATTTGCCTTTGTATCCCTATTTATAGGGAATCAAGCCAATATAGTTCTTGGGGAACAAGAAACCTATGGGCTTAAATCTCTTGTCCCGAGGCCCAGTAGGAAATCTACCGGAAACCGTCTTCTACTAGCTTTAGGAATGTCCTTCGATAAGGCCCAACCACAACGGCCCAGGGCTCGTCCGTGGCTTCGAGACTTCATGGACAAGGCATCTCCCTGACCAAAGATAACCCTCCGCTACCAGCTATTTCTCTAATCCGTGGACGCGGGTATAACCATGGTTCACCCCAAATGTTGTATGCATCCTTGTCCCCCAGATAAGGAGTCTCTACCAGCTTGCAGGACAAGAGATCCCAAGCTTTTGGGTGCAAAGTGCTGGATACTCCAAAGTCTCCCAACGAGGACACCCGTTGACTACAGAGATAGAAGTCCCAAAGCACACACCAGAATTTACTCCACATCCCCAATGAGGACACTTATTCACTACAGGATGTGGCCTTCCATCCAGGCATACCCCTGGAGGTCTCTGACCACGGACACCGCCTTCCTGTGGTTACATTACAGAAATGAGTTCTTTAATAGAGTACCTGTAAAAAATATGTTAGTAAAAATAATCTCATTTTCTTCTTGAATCCTCCAAAGAACCTGTCCAAGTAACCATGCTAACAAGTCTCCTAAATCAGCCTCTTTACTTAGGGTGCACCCTAATATCTTGGGGGATAGCTCTAAGAATCAGTTGAATTCCTTTTCTCATATATCAATAGGGCGCGCCTCCTTCACCAATGAGGGCGCGCCTCCTTCACCAATGAGGGCGCGCCTTGATTATGTAAGGCATCAACATTACTTTTCTCGTATGCATAAGGGCGCGCCTCCCCATATATGTGGGGTGCGCCTTCTTCCCTCATGATAAAAATATATGTCTTATTTTCCTTAATTTTAGGCACCAATATCCCAATTCTGACCAATTGACCCGATTTTGACCCAAATAAGGTTTATATCAATTTTTGGGCATAACACTGATCTAAGGAAGCTATACAAGGAAGCAAATAAAACAAGAAGATATATGATGTAATAGGTAGTTGTATTTATTTACTTAACCACCTTAGATTGACCATGAGCTTGATGAAGATCACATAGGATTGGGCCATAACCTACCACGTTTATTTTATTGCACTTTACATATATCATGTGATGAATGAATGTGTTGAGTAGTTAGAATGATGCATGCTTAATTAAATTAGCAATGTATGTATGTATTAGATACATCACCCATGCCATGCCTGCTAAACAAGATAAAATATGTAACGATTTAAGATTTTAAAATTTAAAAAACAATCATGAGATTCTCGTGTTTCAGAAACACAAAATAAAATCCGAATATTCTTTATTTCTGATATGGGGTGATTTTGTCAAAAGCGGGTTCATTGAACTTGTAAGGTTATGGGTTTTAAGCGAGACCATTGTGACTCCCTCACTACTGGAAATCAAACCATTGACAAATGTTAATTTGAAGTATTTCATTCAAGGAAAAATTGGGAATCTCTTTATGATGGGATCGTGATCGTTTTAATAATAACAAAACCCTAAAGTTTTTTTAAGTTGTTTAGATGCCTTCCAATATGTCCAACGCGTTAACCTCTGGATCGATAAGGAGTGGGTTCGCCAGAGCGAAGTACTCCCATCTATCGTGGGAGATGCATTAAAGTATATTGATACTTTCTGACTATTGGGTTTGACTTAACTAAGTTACCATATTAGGATTGTGAACTTGGAGGCATGAAGTTTGGCGAGATTTATTAGATAAATATGAACAAATGTTGTTCCACCGAACTATCCAAGAGTTATATGGTTGATATAATTGACAAATATTATCTACCTAAATAATCATGTTTTAGGAGTAAAGCCAAAGCTGAAGTAAAACGTTGTGAAATTTGGATCTTGGCTCAGTAGAAATGATATAAAAAATATTTTTTCCGAATTAATAGTTAGGGCTATTAATTTGATAAAATTAGTGGGAGATATATATTGTGAATATATATATATATGAATAATCACTTGAACATAATTTAATGATCATCTGTAGACTAATTCATATTATGCATTTTAATATTATAGATATCAAATGGCAAACAACTCAAACAACTTCTCTGTGTGATCAGTCCTTGAGAAGGACAAGATGATAGGAACAAACTTCCTTGATTGGAAAAGGAACTTGAGGATAGTCCTCATGCTGGAGCGAAAGCTCCATAACATTGATGGTCCTCGCCCTGGACCTCTTCCTGAAGGTGAAATGCGTTTTCAATAGGCTGCTTATCAGAAGCATATAGATGATGACACGGATGTCACCTGTTTGATGCTAGCGACTATGAGTCCTGAGCTTCAGAAACAACATGAGCATATGGATGCTTATATCATGATTATGCACCTTAAACGTATGTTTGAAGGACATGCTTGTCAAGAGAGGTTTGATACAAGCAAAGCTTTGTATGCATTCAAACAGGGTGATTATGATCCGGTTGGACCGCATGTTCTGAAGATGATTGGATATACGGAGTACCTTGCTACTCTGGGTTCCGTGATTGGTCCGGAAGCCTAGATAGATCTAATATTACAATCTTTGAACAATAACTATGCTCAGTTTGTAATGAATTACAACATGAATGAGATAGACAAGACACCTACCGAATTGTTGGCTATGTTAAAAACTGCTGAGACCAACATTCGTAAGGCCCCTGCTCCCATAATGATAATGAATAAAGGGAGTGCCAAAGGGAAAGGTAAATGGAAAGGCAAGAAGAGGATGGGATCCAAATCTGCCGCTGCTCCTAACACTGCTCCCAAACAGGCTTTGAAGCCTGGAAGTGGTGTTGCAAAGGGTGATACATGTCACTACTGCAAGAAACTGGGTTATTGGAAGAGAAATTGTCATGCTTATTTGGAGGATCTGAAGAAGAAGAAGGCTACTGATGCTTCTGATTCAGGTATTTATGTTATAGAAGGTAATTTATCTACTTCTACTTCATTTGTATTAGATAATGGATGTGGTTCTCACATTTGTATAAATGTGCAGGAACTGTGGGGAAGTAGGACATTGGCAAAGGGAGAAGTCTACCTACGTGTCAGAAATGGAGCAAAGGTTGTTGCTTTAGCTGTAGGGACTTATCATTTATCGTTGCCCACTAGGCTAATTTTAGAACTACATAACTGTTTTTACGTGCCTGCGATTTGCAGAAACATTATTTCGGTTTCTTGTTTCGACAAAAAAGGTTTTTCATTTTTGATTCAGAATAATAATTGTTCGTTTGCGATGAATAATGTTACCTACGGGGTTGCACGTTTGTTTAATGGTTTATATGTTCTTGATCTTGATACTTCTGTCTATAATGTAAATAGTAGTGATAATAAATGTATTAAGACGATAGACTCAAATCAAACATACCTCTGGCATTGTCATTTAGGTCACATAAATGAGAAACACATTTCCAAGTTACATCAAGATGGCTACTTGGATTAGTTTAATTTTGAATCATACGAAAAATGCAAAAAAGAATAATATTGAACTAGAGTTGAAAGAGAGTTACTTTCCAAAAAAAATATGGGAGGAATATAGATCTTGATGAAGATCGAGATGTACAAAATAATATTGAACTAGAGTTGAAAAGTGAGCAGAATGTAAATCAAGATGTTCCTGCTCCGGAAACACAGGTTGTTCGTAGATCTAGTAGGGCTCGTCATGAGCTAGAGAGATATATTATGGATTTATATTGATTCAAGATGATGATGTGATGCTTATAGACAATGATGAGCCTCTTACCCATCAAGAAGCTATGAACAGTCCAGACTTCGAGAGATGGCTAGAGGCCATGAAATCTGAGATAGAATCCATGTATCAAAATAAAGTACGGACTTTAGTTGATTCACCTGAAGGGGTAAAATCTATAGGGTGCAAGTGGGTTTTCAAGAAGAAAAATGACATGGATGGTAAAGTACAGACCTATAAGGCGCGACTAGTGGCAAAAGGTTTCAAATAAATACATGGTATAGACTATGATGAGACTTTTTTACCAGTTTCTATGGTCAATTCCATCATGATTTTGCTAGCAATAGCTGCTTACTACGACAATGAGATTTGGAAAATGGATGTCAAAACCGCTTTCTTAAACGGGATCCTTGAAGAGGATGTTTACATGATACAACCTGAGGGTTTTGTCAATCCAAAGTTTGCTAAGATGGTTTGTAAGTTGCTTCGATCTATTTATGGATTGAAGCAAGCCTCAAGGAGATGGAATCGTTGTTTTGATGAAACAGTCAAAGAGTTTGGCTTTATTCAAAAGGAAGATGAACCATGTGTTTAGAAGAAGGTTAGTGGGAGCCATATGACATTCCTAGTACTATATGTAGATGACATATTACTAATAGGGAATGCCATACCTTCTCTACAAGATGTTAAGACTTAGTTGTGAAATAGTTTCTCGATGAAGGACTTAGACAATGCTACCTATATATTAGGGATCAAGATCTATAGAAATAGATCAAAGAGATTAATCGGCCTAAGTCAGAGTACATACATTGACAAGGTATTGCATCATTTTGGGATGCAAGTGGCAAAAAGAGGATATATCCCAATGTCTCATGGGATAGTGATCTCAAAAGATAACTGCCCTAAATCATTAGATAATAAGGGCCGTATGAGCAAAGTTCCATATACTTCGGCAATTAGATCTATAATGTATGCGATGATATGTACTCCTTCTGATGTTTCGTATGCCTTGAGCATGACGAGCATATACCAGTCTAATCCAGGTGAGGGTCACTGGAAAGCTTTCTAGAATATTCTTAAGTACTTAAAGAGGACTAAAGATTCATTTTTGGTGTATGGAGGAGTTGAGAAGCTAGTTGTAAAGGGTTACAATGATGATAGCTTCCAGACAGACAAAGATAATTCAGTATATCAGTTAGGTTTTGTTTTTTTCCTTAATGAAGGTGCTATAAGCTGGAAGAGTTCAAACCAAGAGACATTATCTGATTCTACAATGGAAGCTGAGTATATTGCCGCTAGTGAAGCAGCCAAAGAGGCAGTTTGGAAGTGGAAATTCATAACAGGACTTGGTGTGGTTCCATCGATTACAGATTCAGTTGATCTCTATTACGATAACAATAGAGCCATTGTGCAGGCTAAAGAACCAAGGGCCCATTCCAGAGCAAAGCATATACTTAGAAGATATCACCTTTTTTGAGAGATTAATGAGAGAGGAGATATACATATATGTTAATTGCATACTGATGATAATGTTGCAGACCCACTGACTAAGGCTTTGTCGTAGTAGAAGCACGACGGTCATACTAGTTCCATGGGTATTAAATACATGGGTGATTGGCTCTAGTGCAAATGGGAGATTGTTAGTGTTTGTGCCCTAGAGATAACACCATTATGTTTTGTTTATGCCATTTGGATTATTAATATTTATGTTCTATCGATTATTCTTTTAAATAATTTATTAAGTCTTAATTTACTGCGATATAAATATTAGATTAATAAATTTCCTTGGAATATGATATGAATTCTATATCTCTAAGTATGTGACTTAGAAATGAGATTATGTGAATAGTATCGATATTCCCAAATATCCGTAGTCGAGTATTATTATTAAGGGACAATAATAATGCATTAAGACTAGTGCGTTTGTTGACTGAAAATCACATCTCATTGATCACAGGTATAGTGATACTAAAGTCGAAAACACAGGCAGATATAAATATACATGGTGCTGGATAGAGCCAATGTGAGATTCTACATGTCTGTTGTGTCATAAGTAATTCTCACAGTGATAATGATGTAATGGTCCTTCGACTTGAAATCATTATATTTCTATATGATGATTAATATACTTTAATTACATCAAAAAGTTGCCCTTGACCGGGTAATGATAGAAGTGGACTTTGGGTATATTAAGAATCGTGTGAGAAATATGAATGATCTAGAAAGGATTTAACCCTCCTAATTATTGGAGAGATATTACTGGCTTCTTGTGTGAGCTAGACTATGAAATGCATGGCGCTACGCTCAAATGTTGATTTGAAATGATAATCTACTCATTGATCAAGGAAACCTGTATTAAACCATGAAGAGGATGACACATAACATGCCTCGAGTTTAATCTATAATATTTGGTTAAAGAGATTATATTATTTTATACATTATTCACGAAAGATTTAATCGATCACCAATTTAATTATTATTACTTGGGTAGCAATGATATATTACTAGATGCCACTCATTGTTTATAATTTAAATATGAGATATTTAAATTATTGCTAACGTAATAATAACCTATAGGGTCGCACAAAGAAAGCATGGAGGAATATTTAATTCAAATTCAGATTTGAATTAAAAAGAAAATTTGAATTATTTATTATTAATTAAGTTGGACTTAATTAATGGGATAGATGAATTTCGAATTTGTATTTTATTAAATCCAAAATTCAGTTATTATTTAATAATTGAGTTAAACTTAATTATTAAATAAATAGAATTTCATATTTTAATACTCTAACTTAGATTAGGGTTAGGACTGTTTTTGGCGTCTCTATATAAACACCCTTAAGGCTAATATTAGGGTTACGTTTTTATTAGAAAAAATATAAAACCCTAGCAGTTAAAGGTGAGAGAGAGAGGGCAAAACAGGTCCGTTCTAGGTGCTAGTACACGCCTCCTCCGTACCATCTTTCGTGTGGATACCTCTACGGCGTAGATCGTTAATGCGGGATACATGGTGTTCCGTTTTCCGATCAGCTCCGATGATTGCTTCGGTCCGTTCTTGCTTGTTTGTGCGTGTATTTACATATATACGTATGTATATATATGTGTTATGTTGTGTGGTGTGTGAGATGCTGTTATTTTTTTCTTCTGTTTCTTCTGGTTGCCGCCGGGTTGATTCCAGAGAGGTGACCTGTATGTGCACTGCGCGCGTAGGCGCGTGATTGTTGTCTGATTGGATATTTATTATTTTATTAATTTTCTGCAGGGGATTTCTTTGATTAAAAATTCGTGAAATAAATAAATTATGCGGGAAAAATTATTTAATCGGTGAGATTTGTGTCAGACCCGAATTTACCCGGTACCCGCGAATTTTACCGTCGTCGACAAGCCGACGGTGGATAGTGATGATTTTAATCTGAGTCCTACCATTTATAAAAATATTATTTAGTTCGTAAAAATCATTTTTGAAATGAAACTAATTATTTAATTGTATCGATTATTGGATTGCAATTTGTAAATGGTTTATTGTGGTTGCGTCGATTATGTTTCGACGGGTAAGTCCGATAAATAAAGGAGACGCTACCCGATTTCTGAAATAATAAATGGTTAATTGTGGTTGTGTCGATTATGTTTCGACGGGTAGTCCGATAAATAAAGGATACGCTACCCGATTTCTGAAAAATTATTTTGGAAATACGGGAACGTGTTCTGTAATTATCGGAAACGTCGATCGGAAATATATATAAGTACATTGTATGAAATCTGATTGCGTGTTGTGGTAGAATATTTCGCAAAAATATCTAATAACCCTATTTTTCTAAAATGACGGGTATATGTATTTTCCGAGAATAGATAACGAACCGAATTTTGAGGCCATGAACTCTAATTATTACGTGTATTTCAATAATACATATAATTACGAGTTGAGTTTTGATATCGTATGGGTAGAGTATTAGAGAGGATATGTCAAACATATTCGGTCATCTAATTTAGGGTGTTTCGGTTCTGTAGGTCCCAATTGAAAGCCTGAGCATCCAGGTTGGTTCAAAGCCAGCCAGTAATAGTTGTTAAAGTGTATTAAGGCAAAAACCCCTGACCATACTTTTATAGTTCAGTATATATGAATAAACTGTTGTATTATTTTCAAACAGGAACTGAAACATTTTAAGTTACGTATCTCTTGTATATAAAAAAATATTTTGTTAAATTATATTTTGGGGAAAAACAACTTCTAAAAATGCCTATCTCTAAATTGTGCATAAAATTGGGAAGGATTTGGAAAGTGTTCTGTGGTAGAACTGTTTTGAAAAGATATAGGTATAATTGGTTTGAAAACTTGATAAAATAGGTCAGATAATTGGATGAGCTTGTGCAAGTGGCCCGGAACGGCCAGTGAGGTGGCGTAGGAGGCTAAGCTGGTTGCGCACCCTATTTAAACCACTTAGTCCAGCGTGATAGTGACCTAGCTAGTCTCTGAGTCCTGGAAAAAATTTTATGGGATGGCAGATGGAACCGTCCGGTGATGATAGCCTGGTCAGTTGTCTCATCGTTGATCATCCAACTAGGGACCTTTGCCTGCGCGCTTCGCGTGCTAGCCAAAAAAATTATAATTTTACTATTTATTATAATTGGCGCTAAATAAATTAGTTTATCATTTTTTTTATAATTTGAATATTTTATTCTTCGATGAAAATTAAGGTGTCGAGTTTAGAAAAATATTGCCACAAATAGTTGCAATATGATGTTAGTTACTTTTTTTGTTACAAATATATAATAAAAAAATAAATATTTCAGGTTAAACAATACCATGAATTAATTAATGTGGGTTATAAATTAAATTATTCAAAAAATGTATTAATCCCAAATTGTATCCAAATTAAAATACATTGACAAATCTCCTATTCCTTTATCAGGCTTGAGCACCAAAAAGTTTCGGTTATCATTTTGTGGTACACCTACAACATAACCATCACTTTAATACAAACTGGAGGTAATATATATTGTTAGTCACCACGCTCATTCTATTATTTCTTATTCTATATGTTCCATTCCATCATTGATTTTTATTCACATATGATATTGCATATAATAATTTTGTATATCTTTAAATTTGTTGAATAATAATAATGAGTTTGATTAAATAATTATTCTAATCTGATTCCATTCATTCATACATTTTTTTCATAGCATAAAATTAAATTGCTATTAAGTAAACATATAGTGAGTTAATATTTAACGATGAAAATGAAATATTCTATATCAGAATTGAAAATCGGGGATTGAGTTTGAGTTGAAAATATATTTAGCATCAAATATTACCATCATGCATTTGATAAATCCATATAATACTTAAACGCACAACAAACATTCTGCAATCTAACTTATACTTATAGTACTAAATTTTTCTTTTTTATTCTTGTGTGTATATGAAAATTGAACGCTTAGATGTTCCACAATTCATCAATGTCCTTGATCCTTATAATGGCGGTAGTGATGTTTTGGTAATAAAAATTTACCAACATATTCTTTTATTCTCAATCAATACTCTAACTTGATAGTAAAAGTTTGTAGTATTTATATTTTTTTATAATGAACAGATAAACAAATACTTTTCAATTAGTTTATAATTTTCATATTTTCTTATAGTGAACAGATAAACAAAAATAATTATTACGAGAAATAATCATAGAAAAACACTAATACGTAGAATTCTGTAAAAAATATAAATCCCAAATTTTGACCAAAGTGCTTATGCAAGACAATTGACACAACTCCCCTATATCAGCGATCGTACCAAAAAATTTGATTTTTCATTTTCTACCACAAATACAACTACATCATATCACTTCAATCATAAATGAAGATAATATGGTTATTGATATGATCAGATGAAATTTTTGCTTATACTTCTTTCTCAATATTTTTTAAAATAAAATAAAATCAAAATAAAATTTTTATTGACGGTTTCTCGGCGTCGTCTTCGACGAGGCCTCATGTTTTACAACTGAGATGATATAATAGAGAATATACAATAATTTTAAAATTGGAACTAAATCAAAAATAATAATATGTATTGACAGTTTCTCGGTGTCTTCTTCGATGAAGCAGCCTGTTCTGCACTAAAAAGGTATAATAAAGGATATACAATAATTTTTAAAAACGTATGTATAATTTTGATATAAAGTATAAGTATAAAATATGTCTATTTCATAAACACGGCTGAATTAAATTTTTGATTATTAAATTTTATAAAAATCTGATCAAATTAAATTTCTACTTATATTTCATTCTCAATAATTTTGAAATTGGAATAAAATCAAAAGAAGATTTTTATTAGCGGTTTCTCGGCTTCTTCGAGTTTAAAACTAAAAATGTATAATAGAGGATATACGATAATTTTAAAATTGGAATAAAATTAATATAAGATATTTATTGACAGTTTGGTTGACGCCTTGCATTCTGCAATTAAAAGGTAAAAAAGAATATATATACAATAATTTAGAAATTGGTATGAAATCATAATAAGATATTAATTGACTGTTTTTCAGTTTCGTTTTCGACGATGCATTGTGTTCTAAAACTAAAAGTTATATTAGCAGATATATAATAATTTTAAAATTGTAATATAGTCAATATAAGATATTTATTGGCAGTTTTTTGGTGTCGTCGTCGATGACGGCTCGTATTCTGCAACTAAAATGGTATGAAATATGACATAAAATAATTTTGAAATTGAAATAAAATCAAAAGAAGGTTTTTATTAACGGTTTTTTGGCGTCGTCGATTTTGCAACTAAAAATGTATAATAGAGGATATACAATAATTTTGAAATTGAAACAAAATCAATATAAGATATTTATTGACAGTTTGGTCGACATCTTGCATTCTTGTAACTAAAAAGGTATATAAATATATATACAATAATTTAAAAATTGGAAAGAAATTAAAATAAGATATAAATTGATTGTTTCTCGATTTCGTTTTCGACGACGCCTCGAATTTTATAAATAAAACGTAGAATAGAGTATATACAATATCTTTAAAATTGGAATAATATCAAAATAAAATATTTATTGGAAATTCCTCGGCGTTGTCTTCGACGACGACTCGTATTCTACAACTAAAGGTATAAAAAAGGATATAAAATAATTTTAAAATTAGAATAAAATCAAAATGAGATATTAATTGACTATTTCTCATTTGAATTTTCGACAACCTCTCGTATTTAATAACCAAAAGCATAATAGTGATCATGTATGGTATGTTTTATAGAATAGAAAATAATAGAAAGTATATATGGTTCACCTTTACCATGTTGATACCATGCTATATATATATAATATGTGAAATATACATAGTTCACGTTCTTAAAAATCATAACTTTCATAACATTTATCTTAGAATTTTTCACTTCAATTTTGATTGTAAAGTTTGAAATAACTACTATTCATAAATATCATATTTTTGAATTCTAAATTTTTTACTTCTTCTAATAACACATTCTAATTTTATTTTTGAGTTAAAATCAAAATAACATATTAATTTATAATTTCTCGACATTATTTTTTACGATGCCTCATATTCTATTATTAAAAAGGTATAACATAGAGTATATATAAATCACCTTTATCATATACGTACCATATTTAAGATTATATAGATGTAAAATATATATGAGTACGTTTTCAAAAATCGTGAAATTTGATACGGTTATTTTTAACATTAGATAGATATATTGTATATAGCTGTAAAATATATGTGATTTATGTTTTTTAATAAATATGTCATGGCGTTTTGTAATTAAAAGTAAAAGTAATTTTATTCTTCAAACAAAATGATTATAAAAAAAACATTTTAGTGGTTGTCTTTAAATAAAAAAATATTTTCTATGACTTAAAAAATATAAGCACAAAGTTACTCACATTACTTATAATTAACAAAATCACCGCGTGCTTGTGAATTTTTGTTAGTAATCTTGAATATAATACTTAAAAGACTATATAAATTACCATCTTCAAACTTTCTTATTATTTTCTAAATTTTTAGTCATAATCATTATTAGTGTGATAATTTGGACTTCATTGATTTCTATGCCAAGTTTTATGAATTAATTTATATTAAAAATAATAATTTCTTTATTTTATGTAATTTGGTTTAAAAGGTATTGTAAAATAATACGGATCTGAAAAAACAGAAACAAAATTAAATATGTTTCTTAATTGAAAAATTATTTAATTTTTCAGTTTGATATTTTATAATATAAATATGATATTTAAATATATAACAAATTTATTGTTATATTCAAGTTATCTCGGAACTCGGCCATTTATATAAAATGATTTAAAGTAAAATATTTTGATATGATTAGATTGTCATGCTTTAGTTTAATTTATATAAAATACTTTCGGTTAAATAAATAAAATATTCTCAATATTAAATTTTTTTTTTCAAAATAAAGAAAGAAAGCAAATGATAACATTTAAAACCCTCCACCTTATCTTATTTTAAAAACTGAACGTACATTTTCATTTTAATTAAAAAATAAAATAAAAAATTATTAAATTATGCACCAATAAGAAGTAAACATAAGAAATATACATGAACGCAACATCTAAATATTAATTGGTAAAATATTTGCTAATTGTAGGGTTATATTTGGCTTATATTTTTTAATATAACTTTTTAATACAACTTTTGTGTAATAATTGGATGGTAGTTCATATGTAAATCATTCATAAAATATTTTTTTGTGGTTAATATGATCCCTTTGAAAATTTAATTAATTTTTATATAAGCTTGAAAAAAGAATAATCAATTTTAATTTTAATTTTAATTCAGTTTTGAACTTCTTGTTATACTTATCGTTAGTTTTAACAATATATTTTTTAATTTCATTAAGAAAAAAGATATAATATTTAATTAAATAAAAAAATATTACATTAAACTATTTCATTGACTTCATAACTTCAAAAAGCTTAAATATTATTAAATGTAATTATATATAAAAGTATAATTTTTTGAATAATAACCACCCTGTTAAAATTATTATTCTTAAAACCCCGTCATCGGCCCTAAATCGTGTTTTCGGATAAATATTTAATTTAAATATTAATTAGCTATTTTAAAAATGTAAAAATAATTCTATTTAACACTTTTATTCATTTAACTTAAAAAAATAAATTACTGTATTAAATTGTAGCAACATTAAAATATAGTAAATCCCCGATGAAAAATATGCATATATACTAAACTTATGATGTTTAAATAAGTATAATTATATCACATACTATACTTAATTATATCACATACTATACTTGAGAATATTGCAATATTCATGGGTTAATTGTTTTCCGGTATTTGAGTATAAGAAAAGTATTTCATTAATTTTATTTAGCTCTTTTATTTATTTTTCAATTATATGATAAGTTGGGGTTTACCCTCTTTTAAATTATTAATGAAATATGATTTAAACTTGACAAAAAAATAAATTACATAGATTAAAAGACTGAAATTATGAAACTAACCCCCAAAAATAATTTGAATTATTCAAAATTGACGCGACACAATCAACACAATGTAATACACATTATAATTTTTATTTAAGAACAATCTAAAAATATATCATAATTAGAATAATTTATTTATATATTTTCCACATTAAAGATGATAAATATATGTATAATTCTTTATATAATTTAAATAAAAAAACATGTATTTTCTAATTTATTAACCCAACTTTTGAATTAAGTAAGATTCAAAAAATTACAGTAAATATGACTTTTTAACCATAATTATTTCCGGGAAAAAATATAAATTATTTTAAAATTTTGAATGAAGTTTATATTATGATATGAAACATTTAAAGGTAAATCAAGTCCCATTTATTTTTATTTTAAAATTTTGTAAATATTTAATAAATCTAATTAAGTTTTGAATGATATGAATCAATTATTAACATTTAAAATCAATTTAAAATGTTTAATCTATGTATTATAAAAAAATATTAAATTTTAAATTATATTCTAATTAGTAGGGTTAAAGCATGTCTTGATTTATTTTTTAAAAATAATTGTGACTTTGATGATGAAGGCTTGGACCAGTCAACTTTGTGGTTTCACTTAGGTTTGGGACAG
Organism: Apium graveolens; assembly: GCF_009905375.1. Classification (NCBI taxonomy): domain Eukaryota; kingdom Viridiplantae; phylum Streptophyta; class Magnoliopsida; order Apiales; family Apiaceae; genus Apium; species Apium graveolens. The sequence continues at coordinate 234,121,228 of NC_133651.1, read as the reverse complement.
TAAAACCTCAGGCCTCAGATTAAGTTGTGTCCCTCGTCCTCTTAACCTCATTTCTAACTTGTAGTTTTAGTTATGTAGTCTGCATATAGTAGTTTTAGTAGGTCGCTCAAGTCTGTTACACATAGGTTGTAGCTTTAGTTTGTTGTTGGAATGAGACTTGTTGTTGTTTGATTTTCGGCTTATGTGCCTTTAATAATATCCTTGCTATTGCAAACTCTTTCATTGTCCAAGCTGCTGCAATCAGCTTGATGTGAATACCCAAAAAATAAATCATCTCATATTCCAGTGAATGATTAAGTATATGTTAGTATTGCCATGATTGATCATGTAAATGCAACAAATATCAATAAGAGAGAGTCATTTTAATCTCCTCAAATAGGAAATAGGTCAATTTCACCTACTCTCTTAAAAACAGTGATCACCTAACTCTCCAGACTATAAGGTTGTTAGACTGAAATCTCAAACATATCTCGAAGGAGTTTGGTAAGACAGTGATTATGAGTGACAATCCAGTCATTGGAGGCTTGGAAAGTTCTGTACATGTAAAATCAACATGGATGTTATTACAAAAAGGGTATATATTTCTTTGATTTCTCATACAAATATGGCATCTCCACAAATATTATTTAAAACTTTACCTTCATAAGCCATCTCCAACATATATTCCACTACTTCAGAAGTGATAAAAATGACAGATATGTTACAGAGATGTTATTAAAAAATGGTATATACTTCAGAAGTCATTAGAGTGAATGAATGGTTTATATTAGATGCAAGGTCGACAAATTCATCCATACAAAACCTGTCAATGAGATCTGTGTATAGAAAGTTCCAAATCTTCAAAGATCTACCGACTACAGCTTCAAATACTTCCGCTCTAACAACCAATCCATTAAACAATGAGCTGTAAGGTATTTTCTTGTGACCATATATACTCTGAGAAATATTAAACATGTATCGTGCTATAACTCTGTAACTTTATAAAAAGAACTGATTAGATATTTGAAGGAAGATATAGTAAGAACGAACCCAACAATATATATACAATTGCGAATTGAAATTGATCAAGGCCAACTTCGCAGCACACATATTTTTCTCAATAGATATATGCTCAATGGTATTCTAGAACTACTAAACTTTATTTTACATGCCTAATTACCGTCAAGAAGCTAACAGGGTTCATTGCTATCTACTCAGCCTTCACTATTCTCCAAACTAACCCTTACTCAATTTCCTATTACAACACTTATCACATTTTTACAAACCAATGATAAAACTCTTATTAGTCTCACACTACCCGAACCAAACCAAATCATCACCTATTTAGACAAACAAAACATACCTTCGAAATCGTCCAGTATTAACATCACTTTATTGTATGTTTTAATAATCACATATATATCTTTAATGACGGGTGAACTATTATAATGATGAAAAAACTCATCCAAATTAAAATTTCACCTATTAGAAGCCTTAATATCTCTTCTTGATGTTTTTGGATCCTCTTAAATTATAAAATATGGTAATTATAGTTGGATTTATAGGATGTCTGATGTCTCTATGTGTTTCTAAATACTTCACTTTTTGATACATCTTAACTCATTTGAAAGACATGTACGATAAAACAAAATGAACTATTTTGCATCTAAAAAAGGAATAATTTACTGCCTAAGCTTTAAAAAATATCATACAGTTGTTGGTGCTGTAGTGACTCAGTTTAGTTGATCCTAATATTTTAGTTGATTGTATACTTGAATAGTTGTCTTGCAGTAGGTGTTATCCCTCCAAGACCCAGTTTTGCTGATAGTGATACTTATTGTAGAATAATCTAGCAATAGAATCAGAAACATCTAAGTCAACTTTAAAGCAAACCACACATACACCGTATATATCAATTGAAGAGCAGGGTCCAGGGGAAATCTAAAAGAGTAGAGTGCTCTTTTTACAAAGAATCCCAACTTGAATATGGCAAATATATTAGCAATAAAAGCATCCCAGTGGTATTAAACAGTAGAAGTAGTAGTTTGCAGTAAAATCCAACTGTGATATTAGTATTAATCTTAAACAAAGGCAATCTTAAGTCAAAAAAATTATGTACGTTTAATTATAGATGGTTGAGTTCTTATTATTTACAAAGAATAAAAGATGAGAGTGCCTATTAAAATTAATTACAGTGTTTTTATTAATATTGTGGCTAATCTCAATTTTCCTTGCTCCAATAGTGAAAGTATGAAGAGTGCTTTAAGAGCATGTTGCAAGGGAATTAAAATCTGAAAATTCCTTATCCATGGTGCACGAAACGATGGCCGACAGGTAAGAGACTAAAAATTTGGTTGACATACAAATTTTTATAGCGTGTAGATATATATAGTGCATAGTTATGAGAGAAGCCTGGCACCTAGAAAGAAGATGCGGCTATGAGAAGAATTTAATAAAAAATTCATACATTGTTATACATAAACCCGCTATTAGAAAAATTAAGATTCACAAAATAACAACAGATTATGAATGTTATTACGTAGATATATACAAACCTCATATGTTATAGTGCCACCAAAAGTTGCAGCCTAATGTAAAGTTACCTTCTATATGACACCATCTGCAGATAAAATACATATAACCCCTGGACCATTTTTAGAAAATTCTCTTATTTTCGATGACATGTACTGAAATCACAGTAAAATAAAGTTTCAGCTATTTGTTATGACAGATGTAATGCTTGATATAGAGAGCATCTAGTTATGCAAATGCAACAAAACTGACAATGCTGATATTATTAGTCATGGATTGTAAATTATTTTTCTCGCTATTAGCAATTGCTTCTTTTAAAACCATCGATAAATTAAATGGAATACTCTCTCTGGCGACGTCCGTCTAATATATGCTAAAAATCAATCAAAGATAATTAAAAAATAAAGTTAAGATGTATAATTCTATCATAAAAAAATCAATCAATTAATTTATGCAAAAAATACAGATCTAAATATGTACTACTAACAAATACTAATAGTATATAAAAGAACCATGTTCAAAATCTATACCTTGACTAAACCATGCATGATAATCTTGACTAATACCGTATTGATGTATTAATCAGCAATTCACACATTAAGCTTCTTTTCTATCTGTGTATAAGATTTAACTGATAGTTACTTGACAGTTTAGTTCATATTATAAACAAAAGCACAGGAAAGAAAACACTAGCGAATTGATATTTTGCTCAAATTACCAAGACAGTTTATTTCATGTAATTACTGAAATAATTTGATGAGAAAATAATCAATGAGGAATTTAAGGGCTTGTTCTCAGCAGAAAATCCTGAAAGAATCAGAAGGTTATCATTACATGTATTAAATAATGAGAAAATGGTTATACCATTACCTTTTGATAATAGATCAATAGGTAGTTGTTTTTGTTCAGATGATTTACCATGATTTACCAGATGGATCCATAGGAAATCGATACATAAAACGTCAATGTGTACACCTATAAAAATGATATGCAATAATAAATCACTAAATAAAAACAAATCACAAAAGAAAGTTATATCTTTGGTAAGGCTCAACCTATTATTTGATGAATAAGAAATATTATACCTTTATTGTGCGGGTTTGAGCACTACTTGAAGTTTACCCAAATAACCAAGAAATCTGACAAGAACAATTATAGACAAAATTAATCCAGATATGATTAAAGGATTATTGCAAGACATCTCCGACGACATACACTTAATTACACCCTTATACCTACCTAAACCATAGACCGGTTATGTTATGATATTGAAACCTGCTTATTACACAATACGGTCAATTGATGCTACTAAAAAATACATAAAATGCAAAAAAGTAGTTAAATGGGTTCTTACCAAAGCGGTCATGATTCTTAATTATGTCCATGAAACTTTCAAGGATATTACAAAAATTTGAATTTACCGTCATGTAGCCTGTGAGTGAGACTGACAATGTTCTATGTTCGAGGCTAAACATCAACAATTAATCGGATGGTTTTTTTCCCGTAATTTATCATAAATATATAAACATCAAGTATAAATAACAATAAAAACAAACAAAAATTTAACAATCAAGATATTTACTTTTTAATGGAAACTTACAACTTTCCTAATTCATCGAAACTTTTCAAGTCAAGAAGTGGTTGCCGCACTTTGAATTTTTCTTGACTAAATATACTAAATGAACTCATTAATGCATTACATCAAATGGTTAGTTATTTTACACACTTTTGAACACAAATTAATAAATTACCTTAAAAGAGGTTGTAAACAAAATTTAATAATGATAAGTCATAAGGTTCTCTGCAACATGATGATAACTCACCTGGAAAACGAAAAATATTATGATTACGAAATTGAGATGTATAAAAAACAATACTACAGTATATCCAAACAATTATTTAAAAATCAAAATATTATAATAAATCAACAAAAAAGAAGAAAATACAGAAACTATCATATATGAACGTGAATTATGATTGAAAGTAGTACAAATGTGAAATTAAAAGGCATTAAAAATGAGATATATTAGCCTAATAAGAATGAGAATATACGAAAACTAATTAGGAAAAAAATTGTGAATTCATAGATGGTGATGGGATGAAGACGACACATGATAATTTGAATTTGAAAAATTGATTGTGAGAGGTGATTAATTAGGAATGTATTATTGTGTGCCAAATAGGTGCCTTCCGCGCTGAATGATCATACTAATTTCACAATTCATATCGGAATTTTTTAAAATAAACTAAAAACGTGTAGTATTATGACACTCCTTTTGACAAATTTGGAGATTGAGTTTTTTACATTTGGACTATGAATCATACACTCTCAATGGAAATAATTAAATTATACTATTTCAAACATGCTTCACATCACCAATATATACTAATCAAATTGTTTTTAAATAAATTATAAAATATCTGACCAGTTAGTGAAGACCTTGAAGGCGTAATTTGCAAGTTTGGCCTTAAAAGAGTAACATAGATGTTTTGTTGGTGAGTGGAGCTTGTTGCACCTGTCAAACAAATTCAAAGATCAGTAGAATGGAAGTCAAACTCTCCAGAAGCATAATTATTTAATAAACCAAAGGTTATATGAATATGTGCACACAAAAGCTCTACATCAAGTGATAGTAATTGCGAGTTCCGTTCACACAACAAAGTTTGTAGTGAGGAAGGCTCTGGTCTGTATAAAATAAAAAAATGTAATAATGTGGTCAGTTGTCTAGAAGAAAGTAAGATGCATGTAGCGAGATAATATGGAAGACTTAGTATATAGTTCAAAGCTTCTGGAAAATATTAAATGAAGAATAAGCATGTAAATGGTGGGAAAGATAATTTAAAACTTGCAAACCCTCTTGTTCTCCCGTATTTAAAATCTGTTATAAAAATTATTTTCAAAAATCATATGAAACAAACATTAATTACAAATTTACATATATGTGTATCTGCTAATAAATGTCTAGAATACAATTCTCTCATTATCCCATTAATTGCTATGATATGTCTATCACTCCTACGATTTAGTTTTTTCTTTTACTCAACGACTACCAAAATCTATATAAAAAAGAAGCAATTGATTTTAGTTCTCTCTCTAATCTTTATTGGACTAATATATTTCTTATTGATTTACACCATATAGCCAAATCATTTTTATAGGCCAGTTTCAGGACTTATCGAATTTGTTATATTAAACATTTTTTATCGAACAATTTGGACTTCCATACTTCACTTTCTAGTTCTATTTTACTTAATATTTCTTTTCACCTCAAACTTGTAGCATGTTGTATTATGGAGAAATAAACATAAATCAACTAAAATTATTTCTTATCAGGCTTACCTCATGAAATAGTTTAGACACATACAGCGCGCGTATAGAGATGTTAACACTGTTATTTTCCTAACAATCATGTTTGTGCTTATGCAGGGGCAACCTACTAAACTACATAAAAAGCGAAAATATGTTATCCAAACGGAAAAAGAAGATTTTTACCATTCCAAGCCAACATAACATCCCATTAAAATAAACTTGCAAGTTGAAACATGATAATCCAGGTAATTACTAAATACTGCACAAATGGAGTTGTTGGCAAACATACTAAATAGTCATCCCACCAACAATATGCTAAACTCTGGTTTTTGTTCTATACCTCTGAAAGTTTATATTCCATTAACTTCCTTTCTTTTTGCTCATTTGCCTCCATCTAACTCCTGCAAGAATAGATAAATCTATAAATTTAAATATCTAAATACTTCTAATTTATATATAACTTTCATGTAAAAACTGAAGTAGTTCTTGATCAACAAAATCAAATCATTTTCAAGGTTTTTCAACTTACAGAAAATAAGGCTTACTCATTTTGAATTTGTTTAATTTGTGATGAACTATGGCGATATGTAAGCAATTCTGATTTTATTGATTCGTGATGAAATGGCAGGAAATATGAAATTATGATCTTGCACTATAACAACAAATAACCATTTCATGTAATTTTAGTTACAAATAGAGCCGAAATATAAACATACATAATATCAATAAATCTACACTCATTAACTTTATACCATAACCGAAATACATACAATAACAGATCTGTACCTTGTCAAATAGAGCCGAGACATCTTATTCAACTTCATCATCTTTCATATTAATACCATTCTACAAGAAAATAAAAAAAAATTAAAACAGAGTTATTTAGATCCAACATCAAATAGTTGCAGTGCAAAACTTAAGTGTTTACATAATCGAAAAGTTAATTAAATCATGATAAGAATAAAAGATCACTCGATTGTGCATCCCAGTCGCAATGGAGATATATCAAAAGATTCATGAAAAATAATAACAAAATAGTATATGAAAAAAATAATGATAAATTGGGCATACTTTTGAATCATTAATGAAATACAATGATTAAACGTTTCTCATAAGCAGCCATTGGTACTCATCTGCAAAATAATCATTCAAAATTATGAAATTGTGAGTATCATATAAGCAAAGAAATCAAATACATGGATAAACATATATGTATGTATATATTGCATATTCACAAAGATAATAGAGAAAAAAATTATGAGAGGTAATATAGATTCATGAATTTGAATAATTTGTAAATATAAAACTGATAAAATAATATGGCTCTGGTTTTAATTCAAAAAAATTTGAACGTAGTAATCAGTTGCTATAATCAGGGAGTAGTTGAAGTGTATAGATGTATATGTGGGGTTAGTTTTTATATGTGTTAAGATGAATTTAAATATAAAAGATCCATGAATATGTGTATAATATGAAGTTTTATGTGTAAAAAATAAAGTGGGTCATGGATCATGGGTAAAATAGTGGGTAAGTCTTATATGGGCAATAGTAGCCTTTAAGATTATATAGATATATATCTGAGCGAGATTTTGTGGTTCCCATAATGAAACAAATAGTTTTGCGGTCCCCATAACGGGACAAATGGTTTTGTGGTTCCTGTAATAGAACTGTGGATTTGAAAATAAAAATAGCATGCTAAAATTGAACTCTGGTAATTTGCACAACATATGACTGATGTTATGTTTTATAGAGCATGCTAGTTGTTGATATCCAGTTTATACATATTTTACTTGTTTTTGTAAGCGAGTAATGAATTTTGTTCCTATAACTGTTTATCATATATCGCAGCTACCTAGGAGACCCTTCTGTCATAGGTAGGGCCAGATTCCAGTTCCTCATGTATCAGACTCCTCTGAGATGGTTGTGTCAGACCAGATATGGTCTGTTGAGTTGCTGTAGAAAGTAAATTGTGTCAGGTTGTTTAAATAAGTTGGTTTGTATTAATTGTGTAACCTAAATCATACATGAACCAGGAAAAGATCATGTTAAGGGGTTGTGTTTATATTGAATAAAAATGAGTTGGTTGTATTATATTTGTGGTTTGTTGTTGTTCGTGACGTCAACTCCTGACCCCGAGGTTAAGGCCGTCACATAGGATCTCCTCTTGACAACCATAATCATAAAGATCTTTAAGGTAAACAGCTCATCCACAAATTAAATATTGTTTTTTGCATGGATCCTGTGGTGGGTTTCGGTTTATTCTATTTTTACAGTTTTATTTATTATTTTCACTGCGTTTTATGCCTCAAAACCCAATATGTGGATGATATCATCTTTGGATATACTAATGAGAAGCTCTGCCAAAGATTCTCAATATTAATACAAAGTGAATATAAAATGAGCATGATGGGAGAATTAATCTATTCATTGACCTTCAAGTAAGCCAAATAAATGAAGGAATTTTCATCAGTCAAATTAAGCATGTCAAAGATCTTCTGAAGAAATTTGGAATGTTGGATTGTTCACCAGAATCTACTCCTATATATACAGATACCTTGTTGGATGAAGATAAGAAATGAAAGAGTGTAGACTTTTTAAGCTATAGGGGAATGCTCGGATATTTACTTTATTTGGCTGCAAGTAGACTATACATCATGTTTGCTACATGTCTGTATGCAAGATTTCAAGAAAATTCTAAAGAATCACATCTAATGAATGTCAAGAGGTTTTTCATATATTTGAAGGGTACTCCTAACTTGGGATTATGGTATCTTAAGGAAACTGGTTTTAAAGCTGTGGAATACACTGATGCAGATTTTGCTGGATACAGGGTGGACGAAAAAAGTACAAAGGGAAACTGTTAATTCAAATATCAATGACATGTATCATGGTACTGTAAGAAATAATAATATGTGTCAACTTCCACAGATGAGGCTGAATATGTAGCTGCTTGAAGTTGTTGTGCTCAAGTGCTTTGAATTAGAAACCAACTAATGGATTATGGACTAGTATTATAGAAGATTCCTATCATGTGTGACAATAATAGTGCAATATCTATTATTAATATTCCTGTTAATCCTTCTAGAACCAAGCACATTGATGTAAGGTACCATTTCATTAGAGAACATGCTACTAATGGTACCACTGAGCTCATTTATTTTCCATCAAAAAAATAGCTCATTTATTTTCCAACAAAAAAATAGTTAGCTGACATTTTTACTAAACCTTTAGATGAAGCCACATTCACAAGACTGGTAAGTGAAATTGGAATGTTATATTCTTCATCCTAAGGAAAGAACTCTACTAACATGTTGCAGCATATTAATTCACAATAAATCAAAACTAATTTAATTTAATTAGGAATTAACCAGAATATAATTTATAAATATTTCAGAAATCTCTTTATATTTATTTTTTAAAAATAGATCTAACTTGGAATTTTTCTAATTCTAATAAAAGTTGTCCAAATGTTAATTTATATTGTTTATATGTGAAATTGATATAAGACATAATTAATATTAAGCAAACGTATGTAGAGAACTGAGTTCTCCAGAAGTCTCGAATGACTTCTCGATAAGTGTTTAAGGACTTCTCGATAGAGTTCTCGATAAGTCTTTTAATGACTTCTCGATAAGTCATGTAAAGATCTCGATATACTTATCGATATAGAGTTCTCTATAATACAAATCTAGACTTCTAAATAACTCAGACTGGAATAATTTAATTCAATAAATTATTTCAATAAAATAGTTTTGATATAAAATCTATTCTAATTCTTTGATGTATTTCTCACTATAAAAATTAGAATTATTTAGTCCTAATGGATAAACTGGGTATTGTACAACATATCGCTATGTCACTATCTAGTTCTTGATAAGAGTCAAGGAAATGACATCTCGATATGAGTTCTCTACATGCTACACGTGACTTATCGATATAATTTTTCACCGTTTCTAATTTTCTTGTCGTGAAGTCACATGTCTACACTATAAATATCCTGAGATCTTGACATAACCCCTCTTTACACTTTCGAGATCTCAATTGACCTAATTATAACGATTTTTCACCATTCTCAACGGTTCAAGCTTTCTCTCTCTCACAAACACATACCCACTCATTTTTCTTAAGCTTTTTAATGGAATCAAACACAAAAACCTAAAGAGCAGAAATTCCCTATGTGGAACCAACTATCTAGCTTTTGTAGACCCAACACAAGTACTTGTAATTTTAAGTGCTTTGTGAAGTTTGTGTGTGATTCCTATCTAGCAAGTGTTCTTACTATAAATCCAATTTTGTACTTGGATGTATTGAATGAATTATGGAACAGTGCAGTTCTTCACACCAATATAGATGATAATTAAACAATTTCCATGATGGTGACTTGCACAATCAAGGGTGAGGCTGTGGAGTTCAATACAAATGACATCAACAAAGCACTGGCCATCTCCACAGAGAACATGGTTGAAGCTCCTAGCTCTCAGGAACTGGCTGAATTTATGAAATTTATCAACTACAGTGAGAAGATTGACTTGGTCAGGTTGAACAAGAAGAACCTAAGAAGGGAGTGGTCCTTTGTGTTTAATACCATTATCAGAGCCTTCACATGCAGGATGATAGACTTTGACAATATATCAAGTATGGTCCAGAAATTGGTGTACTCAATGGCCTATGACAAACACCTTGATGTTGGAAGTCTAATTCTAAGAGAGTTGGGCACACGGCTAACAATGCCTTTGGTAAGTAGAGATAAAGAATCTTCTTTCCTATATTCATTATATCCGCTTTAAATTATAAAGTGAAAGACATACATTTAATTAAAGGGATTGATACTAGTCAAATAGACATTTGTAAGTTAGTGTCCAAAATTCTATTTTGATCACTGAATACAAAGAATCACGTAAATGTGAGCCTAAATGTCACTAACTTCATGTTGGCGAAATTTAGGACTTACCTTTACCTCATGCCTGACATGAGTAGTGCAATTTCCAGTATAGATATGGCTCCTGGACCTGTAGAAGTACAAATACAGGAACATCAACAGGAGCCTACCACAGTTTTATCCATTTCTTATCAACCCTTAGATAGTAGTAAACCAACTACTTCATCCTCTTAAAAGGGTAGAGCTAGTAAAAAGAAGAGAAATCAAGTGAACCTAACTGTGATTAGTGAGAGTGAAGAAACTCAAAGTGAGGATGTTAGTCACTTGGTCAAGAAACCAAATAGAAGGAAAATAGAGATGACCACTCAATTGACCACCTCTGCATCTTCTCAACAAGATGTAGTTGTAAACAGGGACATAGAACAGACTCTAGTGGCATCTTCTCAACAATATGTCACTATTGAACAAAGCACCATCTCAAGTGCATCATGTACAGAGTCCGCACCTCTTCTTGAGTACATTGAAGAAGATGAAAGAAGTCAACAGGTTGGCACACACAATATTGAGAGCACGTTTCTTGAAACTCCTTCATCTATTCAAGGGAGTTGCCAACACTCAACATTGAACTCACCTCCCCTCCAATTCAAATGGAGATTCACTCACAAAGTGAATAATATACTGTCAAAACCACAATTTTAACCTTGAGTTCAACTGTGACTCCAGTCACAGGTAATACACTACAAACCATCCCATCCACCTCAACCATAAACACTGAACAACCTTACACCACATCCGTTAATACAAATCAACCATCTACCTCTACACAACTACCCTCTCACCTCTTGGCATGATGGCTTCAAGACACTCAAGCTCAACCTATCACTATCAATGATTTACTTGTAGATTAAATAAAGGCCTTGCCAGTATAACTCAACAGTTGTTCATCACAGATATATCAAATTAAAACTATTAAGCCATTATACTCTCATACAAGGAAGATGTTGAAGAGCATCATGCCAAGATAGTGGAGGAAGCTGAACAAGATTGCAATGTTGATGTTTGGATAACCAAGAACTTGAGATTTGATATGGAGGAAGCATTGGCTAGATTCAGGGAGGAGTATGTCACATACTAGGTAGCAATGCCAAAGTGCTTACTTCTCATGAGATGTATGATGCATTAACAGAGGCCTACAAAGCTCAGCTAAAAGCTTTCCATTTCATTGGTAAAGCAGTGGAAAAGACTCTGGATGATCATCAAATGGGTATCAAGGAATTGGTAGGGAAGAAAATTGACAAGCTTGTTTCTTCACAAATAGAATAAAAAACAAGTTCGACAAGTTTTCTGAGAAGATGGCTACTCTGAGTCTCACTGGAGTAGAGGAAAGCATCAAGAACCTGAAGGAGTCATTTTTGGCCTTGCACAATATCATCCAAACTCAAATCTCCAGCAACAATGATGCCAAGGTCAAATTGGATCAATTACACAAGGCTAGATATGAGCCTTCAACTTTAATGATGGAAGAATTTAGAAGAGTGGTGCAAGACACCTTTGGAACTACAACTACTACAAGTGTACCTTTCACTTCCTCATCTGTAAAAATTAGAGATCTTAAAAACCAGGTGCATGAACTTCAAGTATCCAATGCTTCTTTGGTCTCTCAAGTCAGCCAGCTCACAGCTCTAGTCCACATCCAACTAAATGACATCAAATCTTTGATTGACTCTCAAAACTATTTCCAAATGCAAACACGTGTGTCATTGGGAGCTATCATGTGAGCACTTAAAGTCCCTCTTCAGGAAACACCAAAATTTGTTAGGGCACAGATCCCGCCAAAACCCTAAATTGCCTCCTACCAATCCTAAGGGGGAGATGGAGTTCAAGCAAAAATCATATAAAAAAGATGTTGGTATGGAGGAGAGACTCAAGATGGCAGCTGAGGGCCCTTGCTATGAAAAAGAGTTCATGGCTTTCTTGGGGGCTTGAGAGTCTCTATGAATCAAAATCATCACACTTACAAAAGGGCTTTTGACAACAATATAAATTTCTTGAGAGTGGTTCTAGTCACTAGGGACATGCTAAGGGAAAAGAGTGTTATGGTCAACATCAAGGACTCTGGAGTTGATAGATGCATGCAGGTCTCGCTAGCATTTCTTAAATCTAGGAGAGCCTCATAACTGGACATCTTCATCAATAAAGTCAACGTGATGACCCAGGAGGACACTCAATTTCTAAGGAAACTCAAAGTAGGCCAAGAAGGAGCTTTTCCTGAGGCGTATCTTAAACCTAGCAAGGGATTGGCCTACATTTGTTCAACTACCAAGAAATGAAATCACTTTATAATCACAAAACATAATTTCATGAAGAACAAAAAGACTATGATTGTGATTGAGTCTGAGTTGAAGACTAAGAAGATCAAGACTGTTGAGCATCTTGAGATGATCATCGTTTTTGGTAGATATCTTAGAAATTTTGATGGTATGCTACATAAAGTTGCTATCAATGAAAAAGAAGATAAACAAGGATGATGATGAGAAAAATTAAGATGAACACAAATCTTTTGGCTTAAATTCAAGTCAATCTAGAAAAAGTATTGGTAGTCAAAAAGATGAAAAGAATGGGAATGATTAAGACAAGAAGAAGAAGAGTGGACAAGATGGGAAGGACAACAAGAAATCACTCACAAAACAAAGATCTACAACTCAACAAACCTCAACCCAAAACCCTAGCAAAAAAAAATTCAAACCATCCAAACCTCTAAACCTAAATACCTTTACAAACTCACAGCCAATTTTTTACTTAAAATACCTCTCATAGCCAACCAAACCTCCTTGAAGAAATTGACTAAACTTCCTTTATTCAAACCACCATCCAAAACACACTTCAAATCTATGGAAAGAAAGTCGAAGAAAGAAAAGGTTGTAATAGGTGTATTATGGAATTGTTTTAATCAGGAAAATTTTCTACCAATTTCAGAAAAAATATAAGAAGATGACTTCAACAATTAACTAGCTGAAGAAATGGTCAATGTCTGTGTGGAAACTCTGGGAGAGGTGAAAATTTACTTCAAAGATGGCACATATAAATTAATCAACAAAGAAGTAATTGAAAACTACTAAACTGTAGAAGTTGAAAGAATGATTAATCAAATAACTGATAAGGATGCTTTTACAATGATTATGAAGGTTGAGCTAGCTAGAAGCTTGAGATAAAGAGATGTAATAAAAGTAAGGAAGATGGCTGAGTGGGAAGCACATGCTATTAAAAAGGCTAAGGAGATGGAGATGTTTGAGAAAAGATCAAATGAGCTGAAGATTAGAGGATTGAGTAGAGTTTCTATAAATGGTATATTTCTCAATATCAAGACTCACAGATTCTCAAGGTGCAGAGTTAAGTATCTCGACAGTTACTCAATAATTGAATGGCTAAAGCTTGTAGAAGCACTCAGAGGTACTGAGATCATTGAAGAACTAGAGTGTCTTGTTAGACTCAAGGACTTGATTAGGTCTCAACCTGGTTATGAAGACTTTAGCTAATTTTGTAAACTCATATCTCTTTGTAAATGTTAATTGACATCCATGTATAAAAGTCTGTATCTTTGTATTTGCCATTTTTCATTCAAATTTTAGCTTGGGATTACTCTTGTATCAGGCTTATATCTGTGACAAGTAACCTTCTCACAAATTGAAGGAGATTATTGTGCAAGACATGCCTTAACATAATAAGACCACGTCACGTTGACAATCCCAAGATTTAGTTGACTTGTAATTTTATGTATTCTGTAATGATGTTTCTTGAGTCTGTAGAATTGTTAAGTAGACTATACTGGAGTATTTTTTAGTATACAACCAACAAGTTAGGAATAAATTTCTGAAAGAAGATCTAGCTTGATCATGCCACAAAATGAAGTTAAACTTCTTGGTAAAGAATAATTCTCATTAGATATAATTGATGATATCAGTGTTTAAAACTATTAGAGTTTGCCATCAGAGTTTATTAACTGGAAAAGATCAGAGTTTATGAAGCCATCAGTATTTGACATATCAGAGTTTAATATCAACATTTATCCATCAGCATTTGTCAAGACTAATTTCCAGGAAGTAACTGATTCAATCTAGAATACTTTGATTTGCAGAGATATGTCGGTGTAGGACTTTACATAATTGTAGCAATCAATAGTTGGATATATATTTGGATTCCTTTTTCATGTGTATCATATCAACTGATTGCTTATGTAAATGTGTAGTACATAAGCACATATTTGGTTAACACTATAGCTATCGTGCATCGTCTTATCATACACATAACCTAGCAGCTCTCAAGGATATATGTTCATCCTTTGAAAGAGTTTTGTAATCGGTTTTTATTCATTAATATAAAAAAATGTTCTTCATTATTGGGTTCTTAATTCAAATTTATTGTTATAATTGTATTCACCCCCCTCTATAGTTAATTAAAGGCCTAAAATTTGTATCAGAGTTTTCCGTTGATACACAAACAGTTTAAGATCCAGAAAATAATCAATATTGCCAGACAAAGAAATTCAACAAAATCCCCCACCACCACCAGCCACAAATCAAATCAATCACGACATGAGCATATATGAGGCTATCCAGGTTTTAATCTTGAAGATAAATGAATATCGTATCTGGAAATTTAAGGTGGCTATGTGTTTGGAAGCAACAGATTCTGAGTATTTGAACGAGATTTATGATGGTCCTCACAGGCCCATAAAACTGGTTGTTGCAGTTCCTGGTCAAAAGGAAAAGATAGTTGATAAGGACAACAAAGATTATACTCCTGAGGATCTTTCATCTATCATGAAAGATGCAAGAGTCAGACATCTTTTGCATAGCAGTCTAGACAGTCTGATATCCAATAGGGTGATTGAATGCAAAATAACCAAAGAAATTTGGGACACTTTGGAGGTTAAGTGTCAGGTCACAAATGCTATCAAGAAGAATAGAAGGACAATACTCACTCGGGATTATGAACACTTTGAATCAAAATTTGTTTATTCTTTGACTGAAATCTATGAAAGATTTCAGAAATTTGGGGATAATTTGTCACTTGTTGACAAAGAAGTCACATCGATAAGGGATAATTATGACCTTGAGGACACATCTTTGGATGAGATTTATGCGATGCTGAAAACTCATGAACTAGGGATGAAGCAAAGGAGAAAGAGGAAAGGGCCAAGAACAAGATAAGTTGCACTTAGGGTTGGAGAAAAACCAAGGGAGAAGTTTGGAAGAAAGAGCCATTCTAAAGTAAAGGCTATGATTGCAAACTCTGATAATGAGTCATCAAATATTGATAATGACTCAAACTCTGATGATTACTCATACTTTGAAAGTGATCATGATGATAATGAGACTATCCTATGGATGGGTACCCTCTTAGTTAAAATCTTCAAGAAGATGGCCTACAAAGACTTCAAGAAAGGAAAAAGGTTTTTAAGAAAGGCTCAAGTTCCTCACACTCCGATAGGAGGAATTACAGGAAGAATGATGAAAAGGAGTCAAGGTCTGGGAAAATTGACAAGTCAAAGATCAAGTGTTACAACTGTGATGGAGTTGGACACTTTGCAGCTGATTGTAGAAAGCCAAAAGCTGAAAAGAAAAAAGCCTAGATTACAAAGAAGAAGAATTGGGATGATACATCAGAATCCGATGAGGGTACAAACTATGCTCTAATGGCAAATGTTGATAATAAACTTGAGGCTACTAAGATGAATGTAACTCAAATTACTCTTGCTTTTCATATTGATGCTATATGTGAATTAAGGATATTTCTTAAATCTCTGCATGCTAGTTATAGGGATCAAACTCTTGAAAATCCTAGAATTAAAATTGAAAATTCTGAATTAAAGAAGAGAAATAATCATCTAGAAGTTGAGTTAGTTTTCATGCTAGAAACTCAAAAAGAAAGAGATAATGATGTGTGTGTTAAAGATAAAATATTAGAAAAACATTTTTATCTTGAAAAGGAATTAGTTAAAGAAAGAGAAGTTATAAGGCTTTGGACTGATTCAGGAAAATCAACTCAGAGTATAATAGAAAGTGGATATTGGGGATCAGGATTAGGTTATGCAAACAAATCTAATTCTGATGACTTAAATGAAAAAGAAAATGAGAAGGTAAAACCAATAAATACTGACAAGAAAGTAAAACTAAACAAGTCTTTGTTAAAACCTGTTAAGTTTAACTTAAGTGTTGATGGTGTTAAGTCAGTTAATGAGAAAGGTTCAACCTCAGCACCTAATTCAAGCTTAAATACTAATAAGTGTGAACCGGTTCATACCATGTCAATAAATATTTGTTTAATGACTCAGAAACAGCTTAAGCAAAAGTTGAAGGAAGTAAAAATGAAAAACAAAGAAAAATAGCCTCGAAAGAACCAAAATGGATAAGTAGGTGTCAATGAGGAAAACAAATACAAACTCATTCCTAATGCACTTAGAAAGGCTTGTTTAAAATTGTGGTAGTATTAATCATCTTGATGTTGCTTGCAGGAAGAATAAAGGGATAAATATTGTTCCTCCAAAATCAGAGTTTAGGAATCGAATAGTTAGATATAAACCACATAATCCCTGTTTTCATTATGGTAGTGTTTGACATTCCATTTACACATGTAAATAGTATCACAGTTTAAATTATAATTATTATGAAATGAAATGCTCTTTAAATAAGGAGAAGGCCGACCCAAGTGTTTCTTATGGAGATGGAAACTTAGGAAAGACATTGGGATATGGAAACATCAAACTTGGGAATGTCATCATTGAAAATGTAGCTCTTGTTGCAGGACTAAAGCATAATTTGATAAGTGTGAGTTAAATCTGTGATAGAGGTTACCATGTGGATTTTTATGAAGAATATTGTGAAATTGTCAACAATTCGGATGGCAAAGTTGCAATGATTAGTTACAGACATGGGAGCTTATATGAAGTCAGGGTCTTCACAAATATTGATGGCTCTGCAATTTGTCTTTTGAGCAGAGCAACTGTGGAAGACAAGTAGAGCTGGCATAAAGGACTTTTTTATTTGAACTTCAACAACATTAATGAACTTGTGAAGAAAAATCTTGTCAGATTATTACTCAATGTAGTGTTTACTCCTGATAAACTATGTGATTCTAGCTAGAAGGCCAAATTAAGAAAATCATCTTTCAAGGGTAAGACTGAATCTTTAATCCTTGAACCATATCACTTACCACACATCGATCTTTTTGGTCCAGTTAATGTAATATCTATGAAAAATAAGAGGTATGCACTTGTGATTGTTGATGAGTACACAAATGATACATGGGTATATTTTATGCATACAAAGGATGAATCTACATCCATTCTTCTTGATCATGTGAGGGAACTGAAAAAAGGATCAACACATAAAGTAAAGATTATTAGAAGTGATAATGGAACTGAATTCAAGAACAACACTATAGAATAATTATGTAAATACACGGGCATCAAACAAGAATTTTCTTCCCCTGGAACTCCCCAGTAAAATGGAGTTATTGAAAGAAAGAACATGACTCTTATAGAAACTGCAAGAACCATGCTTGAGGAAGCAAAATTGTCAACATATTTCCTGGGTGAGGTTGTGCAAACTGCTTGCTTTACACAAAATGCAAATTTAATAAACAAGCATGGGAAAACACCATTTGAGATGGTGAAAGGAAAAAAGCCAAATTTGAAGTATTTTCATATTTTTTACTGTAAATGTTTTTTTTCTCAAAATGTAACTAAAAAACGTATAAAATTTGATCTAAAAGCTGATAAAGGTAATTTTGTTGGATATCCACTATCAACAAAAGCCTTCAGATTTTATAATCTGAAAATAAGGGTGATCATGGAATCTATTCATGTATGTTTTGATGACAAAAAGATCAGAGGTCTAGAAGATAACGACATTCATGAAAAATTGAGATTTGAAAATGAAGTACCATATGCTGAACAACTAAATCTTGATGGACTGACAAACTCTGATAATGCAAATTCTGATATCATTTTAAATTTTGATAAGCCATTTGTCAATGGCAATAATACAAATACTTAAGCACATGTTGAGGGGGAGCAACATGATTCACATCAAGAGTCAAGTGCAAGTTATTCAAATCAAGAAATATTAGTAAATAATTTATTCCGATTTCTCAAATACTGATGAAGTAAATACTGATAACTCTAGAAGCACTGATTTAGGGGGAGCATCAGGAAATAATGATGGTACATATCGAAGTAAAAATCGAGACTTCATGGATCAAGGAGGAGGATCTACTTCAAGGAGTCAACTTCCTTCTGCAAGAAAATGAACTAAGTCACATACTCCTGACTTAATCATTGGAAATCCTGGCAGTAGTGTGAAAACTAGAAAAGCCACTCAGAATGAATGTCTGTATCATTCTTTTCTATTTCATACAGAACCAAAGAAAGTGGATGAAGCTCTTCAAGATGTTGATTAGATCACAATAATGCAAGAGGAGCTCAATGAATTTGAAAGGAACAAAGTCGGGACTTTAGTGCCAAGACCAAAAGATAAATCAGTAGTTGGTACTAAGTGGGTGTTCAAAAACAAGACGGATAGTAAGGGCACTGTTACAAGAAATAAAGCAAGGTTGATTGCAAAGGGTTATTCTCAACAAGAAGGCACTGATTATGATGCGACTTTTGCTCCAGTTACAAGACTTGAGACCATCAGAATTTTTCTGGCATATGCTGTTCATATAAAGTTTAAGGTATTCCAAATGGATTGGAAAAGTGCATTTATTAATGGTGAACTTGATAAGGAAGTGTATGTTGAATATCTTTCAGGGTTCATTGATCCAAAATATCAAAATCATGTCTACAAGTTGGATAAAGCACTTTATGGACTAAAGCAAGCTTTAAGAGCGTGGTATGAAATACTTGCACAATTCTTACTAGAAAGTCATTTCAAAAGAGGTACCATTGATAAAACTCTATTTTATAAGTATCATGGTGAGGACTTGTTACTAGTTCAAATATATATTGAAGATATCATTTTTGGCTGTACTAATGATAAACGATGTGAGAGGTTTATCAGGTTGATGCAGTCTAGATATCAAATTAGTATAATGGGAGAATTAAGTTATTTTTTGGGATTATAAGTCAAGCATACTAAAGAAGGCATCTTCACCAATCAAGCTAAATATAACAGGAATTTACTTAAAAGGTTTGGAATGCAATACAGTTCAACTGCCACAAACCATATGGCCACTACAACCAAGTTAGAACTAAATACTAGTTTATCAGTAGATATAACTAACTACATGTTAGGAGCAATTGATAATATCAATCAAAAACTATCAGAAGTTCATATCAGAACTTACATCAACGGATGATGATATCGACGGATAAGGATATCAACGTAGATTGATGTCAACGGATGATTTAATCAGTATTTGTCACATCAGTTGATCTTTGAGAAGGAAAAGGAAATAGGAACTCAAGGAGGTGAAGGACTTTATCTCAGAAGCATTGTATAGATTTCCTTGTTGTTGATAGAATAGGATTTCTTATACATTGTGTAGTTGTGCTCTATATAAAGCACAGATTAGGTTCATGCTATATGCATTGCGAAATTGTTATATCTTTCGCATAACCTAGCAACTCTCAAGGATATTTGTTCATCCTTTCGAGAGAGTACGTTTGTAATTAGTTTTTATCTATTAATATAAAAATAGTTGATTTTGTTGAAGCTTTGTCAAATTGATTGTATTAACTGTATTCACCCCCTCTATATTTGATTAAGGGCCTAACAATTGGTATCAGAGCTTGTTGTTAATGTAAAAATAGTTTAAGATCTGAAAATCAATCAACCATGTCAAAGAAGAAGAAACACAGAATCCAAAGCCACCATCTTCAGCCACATCATAGATAAGCAGCAATATGAGTAGGTATGAAGTAATCAAGGTGCCTATCCTGAAGATACATAAATATTCAATCTAGAAAGTCAGGATGGCCATGTGTTTGGAAGCCACGGATCCTGAATATCTAAATAGGATCTATGATGGTCCTCATAGACCAATGAAGGTAGTTTTTTTGCTTGCAGGAGAACCAGATAAGATGATAGAAAAAGACAGGAATGACTACTCTCCTGAAGATATCTCATCTATCATGAAGGATGCTAAGGTCAGACACATCTTGCACAACAGTCTTGATAGTGTTATGTCCAATAGAGTCATTGGATGTAAGACATCAAAAGAGATATGGGATGCTTTATAAGTAAAGTGTCAAGGTACAACTTCTGTCAAGAAGAACATGAGGGCTGTACTTACTTAAGAATATGAGCACTTTCACTCAAGGGATAATGAGTCCTTAACTGAGATCTATGAAAGATTTCAGAGCTGAATGACTTATCTCTTGTCAACAAAGAATATGATTTGGAGGACTCAAACTTGAAGTTCCTGCTTGCTCTCCTTGAAAAGTGGGACTTTAAAGTAATATCAATAAGGGATAACTATCAACTTGATAACACACCTCTAGATGAGATCTATGGAGTTCTGAAAACTCATGAACTAGAGATGGAGCAAAGAAGCAAGAGGAACTGATCTAAATCTAGACCAGTTGCACTCAAGGTTGAAGAGAAGCCAAAGGATAAAGCTAGGAGGAAAAGCTACTCCAAAGGGAAATCCATGATTGAAAAGTCAAATACTTAATCATCATATTTTGATGATGACTCAAATACTGATACTGAATCAGATGCTGACAGTGATCATAACAACAATGAAGATATGGATCAAATGGCTGCCCTACTGGTTAAAAGCTTCAAGAAGATGGTCTACAAGAACTTCAAGAAAGGGAGAAGATTTTCTAGAAAAGGTTCTGGTTCCTTAAACTCTGATAAGAGGAACAACAGGAGAAATACTGATGGGAAGGAATCTAGATCTGGAAAACCTGAAAAGTCAAAAGAGAGATGTTACAAATGTGATGAAATTGGACACTTTACAGCTGACTGTAGAAAACCCAGAGCTGAGAAGAAACAAGCCTTGATCTCAACAAAGAGAAACTGGGATGATTCATCAGATTTAGATGATGGAGTCAATTATGCTCTCATGGAAAAAGCTGATGTTGAGGCTGACAATGTTGAATTAAAGGGTGACAGAAGGAATGCTCTAGTCTTGGACAGTGTATGCTCAAGACATATGACTAGTTATAAATTCCTGCAATCAGAATTTGAGGAGAAGGCTGGCCGAAGCGTTTCTTATGGAGATGGCAACTTAGGAAAAATCTTGGGATATGGCAAAATCAAAGTTGGAAATGTCATCATTGAAAATATAGCTCT
Source organism: Apium graveolens (assembly GCF_009905375.1). Taxonomy (NCBI): domain Eukaryota; kingdom Viridiplantae; phylum Streptophyta; class Magnoliopsida; order Apiales; family Apiaceae; genus Apium; species Apium graveolens. The sequence goes on along the minus strand of NC_133651.1, from coordinate 234,099,228 downwards.
AGTTCCAGGACTCAAGCATAATCTGATCAGTGTGAGTCAAATCTGTGACAAAGGTTACCATGTCAACTTCTATGAGGAGCATTGTGAAATTTTCAGTAAATCTGATGGCAAGATTGCATTGACTGGTGTAAGACATGGTAGTTTATATGAAGCCACGAACTCCACAGGTATTGATAATTCAAAAGTTTGTCTACTGAGTAGAGCATTCGTGAAAGATAGCTAGAACTAGCATAAAAGACTTTATCACCTCAACTTCAACAATATTAATGAACTTGTAAGAAAAGATCTTGTAAGAGGATTGCCCAATGCAGTTTTTACTCCTGATGGATTATGTGACTCATGCCAGAAAGCCAAGCAAAGGAAAACTTCTTTCAAGAGTAAAGCTGAATCCTCCATTATTGAACCATATCATCTACTTCATGTTGATCTCTTTGGTCCAGTGAATGTTATGTCCATTGCCAAGAAGAGGTATGCACTCGTAATTATTGATGAATATATAAGATACACATGGGTGTATTTTTTGTACATCAAGAATGAATCTCCATCCATTCTTCTTGATCATGTGAGGGAGCTGGAAAAAGGGTCAACATATAAAGTGAAGATTATCAGAAGTGATAATGGAACTGAATTCAAGAATAGATCTATGGAAGAGTTCTGCAAACTCAAGGGGATAAAACAAGAGTTTTCTGCTCGTGGAACTCCACAACAAAATGGAGTTGTTAAAAGAAAGAATAGAACTCTGATAGAAGCTGCAAGAACCATGCTAGAGGAAGCAAGATTGCCTACATACTTCTGAGATGAGGCTGTGCAAACTGCTTGATTTACACAATATGCAACATTGATCAACAAGCATGGAAAAACACCATTTGAGATGGTGAAGGGAAAGAAGCCAAATTTGAAATTCATTCATATTTTTGATTGTAAGTGTTTTGTTCTCAAAACTCATCTGAAGCAGCTGACCAAGTTTGATCTGAAAGCTGATGAAGGAATTTTTGTGGGTTATCCGTTGACCACAAAAATCTTTAGAGTTTACAATCTGAGAACACGAACAGTCATGTAATCTATACATGTATCTTTTGATGATAAGAAGTTAACAGTTCTAGAAGATGCAGATGACCATGACAAATTGATATTTGAAAATGAAGTAACTTATGCTGAACTTTTAAGTCCCGACTCTGATACAGTAAGTCCTGATATCACTCAAAGCTTTGAGGCTCCACAAAATAGTGGAAATACTTCCAACACTGAAGCATATGTTGAGGGGGAGCAATATGACTCAAATCCAGAGACTACTATAAGTGCTTCAACTCAAGAGACATCAGTAGAAAGATCATCAAACTCATCTTCCTCAAATTCTGATGAGTCAGATACTGATAACAATGGGAACACTGATTTAGGGTGAGCATCAGGAAATAATAGTGGTACTAATCAAAGAAATAACAGAGAGTTCATGGATCAAGGGGGAGGTTCATCTTCAAGGAGTCAACTTCCATCTGCAAGAAAATGGTTTAAGTCACACACACCTGACTTAATTATTGGAAACCCTGACAGTGGTGTAAGAACAAGAAAAGCCACTCATAATGAATGTCTCTACCATTATTTTCTATCTCAAACTGAACCTAAGAAGGATGAAGAAGCTCTGCAAGATGCTAACTAAGTTACAGAAATGCAAGAGGAATTCAATGAATTTGAAAGGAACAAAGTTTTGACTCTTGTGCCAAGACCAAAGAACAAATATGTAGTTGGCACAAAATGGGTGTTCAGAAACAAAACTGACAGTGATGGCATTATTACAAAGAATAAATCAAGACTGGTTGCAAAGGGTTACTCACAACAAGAAGGCATTGATTATGATGAGACATTTGCTCCAGTTGCAAGGCTTGAGGCAATTATAATCTTTCTTTCCTATGCTGTTCACAAGAAGTTTAAAGTGTTCCAAATGGATGTGAAGAGTGCATTCTTAAATAGAGAACTCGAAGAGGAAGTTTTTGTTGAACAACCTCTAGGGTTCGTTGATCCAAAGTATCCGGATCATGTCTACTTACTGGATAAAGCACTCTATGGACTGAAGCAAGCTCCAAGGGCCTGGTACTAAACACTTGCTCTATTTCTGCTAGAGAGTGGTTTCACAAGAGGTACAATTGATAAAACTCTCTTTTATAAATACCATGGTAAGGACTTGTAATTAGTATATATATATGTTGATGATATCATTTTTGGATCTACTATTGATAAATTTTGTGAGAGATTTGCAAAGCTAATGCAGTCCAGGTATCAAATGAGTATGATGGGAGGACTGAGTTATTTTCTGGGGTTACAAGTTAAACAGACTGATGAAGGAATCTTCATAAATCAATCCAAATAAACCAGGAATCTACTCAAAAGATTTGGAATGCAAGACTGCTCAACTACATCAACTCCCATGGCCACTGCAACCAAGTTAGATTTAAATACTGGTTCTTCAATAGATATAACTAACTACAGAGGTATGATTGGTTCACTCCTATATATGACTGCTAGTAGACCTGATATCATGTATGCTACATGTCTCTGTGCAAGGTTTCAGCTGATCCTAGAGAACCTCATTTGTTGGCTGTGAAAAGAATTTTTAAATATCTCAAAGGCACCATAAATCTGGTATTATGGTATCCTAGAGATTCAGACTTTAAGCTAATTGGATATTCAGATGCTGATTTTGTAAGATGCAAAATAGACAGGAAAATCACTTCTAGAAGCTACCAATTTCTTGATGGCAGATTGGTTTCTTGGAATAGCAAGAAACAAAAGTCAATTTCCACATCAATTGTAGAAGCAAAATACATTGCTGCAGGAAGCTGTTGTGCCCAGATTTTATGGATGAAGAATCAGCTACTGGATTATGGTTTAGACTATTCTTCTATTCTTATATATTGTGATAATCAAAGTGCTATTGCGATGACGGGAAATCCAGTGCAGCATTCAATGACTAAACACATCAGTATCAGGTACCATTTCATAAGGGAACATGTGGAAGTAGGTATAGTGGAATTGGTCTTCGTTCTAACAGATCAGCAAGTAGCTGATATATTCACAAAGCCTCTCTGTGAAGCTACTTTCACAAGACTGGTGAATGAATTGGGAATGATATCAAGATAATTCTCAAACTCTGATAATTAAGACTACTGATATTTTTGAAGCATGGTATCTTATATGTGTTAGTACTTGTTAGATACTGATTCTTGTGCTAAATGTTGATGTCATGATAACATGCAAATTATGCTAAATGATTTTATGTAAAAATTGCATGTTGAACTACTGATTATGCATACATACTCTGTTATTAGTTAAACTTTCTTTGACTAATAGTTTATGTCAATAGTTGATAAATCCTGATAGTCATAATTAAAATACTAATAATAGTCAAACCATGATTGACTGTTATACTTCATTGATTATTTTGAATTTATTCGGAACAAATGGTTACGCAGTATTTTTAATTAATCAGTGAGTTAGTGGAATATCTTTTAATTTCTTAAATGGGTTAGCTACTGATGCAAGTATCTAGTAATACTTGAGTATTTACATTGGGAATAGGAATCTGAAGAGAGAGATTACTTTTTTTGTTTGCCTAGATACGCGTAATTGTGTATTTTCATTATGGTTAATTATTATATGGTTAATCAAAGAGTCCCTTCAGTTTCTAAACCTCTCTATTATAAATACAACAATTATATATTACAGGCATCTTCACTTTCCAGTGATGATAGTTGTCTTTATCCAGAATTGGGATCTTCACTCCAACATCCTTCCTGCTCTTGTTTCTTGATTGCTTTGATCTTTAAACTCTTTGTGTGTTAAGATCTTGCTCTGATACCAATTGTATTAACTGTATTCACCCCAATCTATAGTTGATTAAGGGCCTAACACTACAGAGGTATCATTGGCTCACTTCTATATTTGACTACTAGTAGATCTGATATCATGTATGCTACTTGTTTGTGTGCAAGGTTCCAAGATGATCCGAGGGAACAACATCTATTAGTTGTGAGAAATTTTTTTAAATATCTTATTGGTACTATGAATCTTGGATTATGGTATCGTAGAGATTTAGACTTTAAGTTGATTTTGTATGATGCAAAATAAACAGGAAAAACACTTCAGGAAGTTATCAATTTCTTGGTGGTAGATTAGTTTCTTGGTTTAACAAGAAACAAAAACAATTTCCACTTCAATTGCAGAAGCTGAATATATTGTTGCAGGAAGCTGTTGTGTATAAATTCTTTGGATGAAAAATCAGTTACTGGATTATGGGTCAGAGTATTCTAAAATTCTTATATATTGTGATAATAAAAGTGCTATTGCAATTAAAGGAAATCCAGTATATCACTTAATGACAAAGCACATCAGTATAAGGTACCATCTCATAAGGGAACATGTAATGGAAGGTACAGTGGAATTGTTCTGTGTGCCTACAGATCAGCAATTAGTAGATATCTTCACCAAACTACTGTGTGAAGCCACATTTACAAGACTGGTGAATGAGTTGGGAATGATCTCAGGATATTTCTCAAAATTGATGAATAAATTGTATTCTGTAACAGGAATATGTCTTCAGATTTTGGTATCTTTTTCTATGTATCAGTATTTCTTAAATTCCGATATCTATATTAAACACTAATGCCATGTAATTATGTTATTTACCTTATGATATTTAACTAGAGTGTTAAATTCTGGTAGTTTACTCTCTACAGTAGTTGCATGAAAAAACTTTGATTATAAGATTAAGGGCTGATATCAGCTTACCATGTGTATTGACTGATAAACTCTGACAGTAGTTGGTTAAATACTAATTATGGTCAAATTCTGATTGACTACTTAAATTTGTTAATTTTTGAATTAATTTAAGAATTATTCAAGTTATTATTTTTAATTAAATTAATGGCTATAAATTAATGGGTAGTTGTATACAATGATTATGTTGTATAGTTGGTGGCGTGTTAACAAAAAAATGTTTAAGTAATTACAGCATATTAGCTTGTGTAAGCGTGCACGTCTTGACTGCTCCTATTTACATGTTCCATGATTATTTATTGAGCAACAGAATCATGCCATGTGTCCCACTAATGTGAACTGTTTGTAAGTAAAAGAGTACAGGGTTATACAAAATCAATTTTAGATTTTAGATTCTCACTTTATCTTTTCACCAAACTCTTTTTACTCTCTTACTACTTCTTCTCTCTCATTTAAACTTTGATACCCTAATTAGCTTTTAAGTTTGTGCCAAGTTTGTATCTAACAATTATGCAGCTATTATGGACAAAACTGGTGTCCATCCTGATTACCACATATTTCAGGATTTGCTTGCTTCAAGCGAGATTGGGTATGCTCTTACTAATCCTAATGTTATATCTGGAAATAATGTTCTTGCTTTGTGGAGAAAAGGTATTTATGATGATGGTGGTGATAATGGGACTCCAAGTATCATCTTTGAATACAATGGAGAAACCAAGGTTATTATACCCCAGACAGTTAGGGAAGCTCTTCAACTACCTACTCATCACTCTTAAACTACTTTCATTGGTGATGCTGACATGAAAAGATTTTTGATTGAGATTGGGTATGATAAAAAATTGAAAATTTTGGGTCAATTGAGAAGACCAGGGCTTCCAAAAGAGTGGAATTTCTTCTTTGATTGCATTACTAGGGCTTTCAACAACATGTGCATAAATTTTGATACACTCCCTATGATGTCACAATATTGGGTACTTTCTAATTTATAACTATAATTATGATTTTGGTACAATAATTTTATGTTTTATAGGAGATAGATTAAAAGCTGATGGAAATGTAGTGTATCCCCGATACCTATGCACAACAAAATGTGCAATGAGCTAATGTGATGCCCTCAACTTCGGGGTTAGGAAATGAGGACCCACACACCATTAACTAATATAATAACAACGTATATAATAAACCCTGATTAAATACTAATAGGATTTAAACAGGATTAAGTATGAGACAAGAATATAACTACTAACCAGAATAAATATATTTAAACCCAAAATAGTAATAAATTCAAATTCCTTCAATTCCGTCATGGAACCGACAGATAACCCATTTAATCTGATCCAACTTATACATTCCTTCCAATTATTACGCTTGCTCATACACACTGCTACCTACTCTAGCATTTGGAAACCTAAGACACAGTAGGGACCTCCAGGATCGCTCTTGCGAGCGGTACGCCTAAGTCTGGCCATCTTCTTTCTTAATTGCCATGGTTAGCAAAATATATGAGCAAAGAAGCTCAACAAGTAACTATATAAACAGTTCTATAATGTAGTAACAATATCAATATCAACGTACGAGGCATTCTACTTTAAATATCTAGGTGGAAAATTTCTATCTCTGGCTATGAAAGGGTTATGAAGAAGGATTTTGGCTTTCAGGAATCAAGGCTTAGGTTAGGGTGAAAGCTGAAATTCATCTCAAATAATTAATAGGACTTCAAAGTGTTTCTCAACAGAAGGAAACAATCAATCAGACTTTGAAACTTATCATCAATGTAAAGTGACAGGGTTCACAACATTACAATTAACATGAAGACTCAAGTTGTTTCATTTCATTTCATCTTTTAAAGAATAAGGAGAAACTGCTCCAAGTATATAAACATTTTCATCTTTATAGAGTATAAGAGAACCCTTTATTGGAATATCCATCTTTAAATTATAATACGAGTGATCAGCCCGTACCGACCTCCATCTGGTTGTTATGGTACCTATGGCATTATAGCCTTATATTGGACTAGCCCCGCTAGCCTCTTATGTGACTGGACTAGTCCCACTAGCCTCTAACGTCTCTATCCAATCCACCAGGAATTCTTTTGGAAAACCTTTGTATTGGAAAAAGGAAAAGAGTTGACTAAATTCATTTTAGCATTACCAAGAATGTGAAATCATTCGGACTCATTCAAGTCGAAAATCATTCTTAAGTTCAATTCAAGATTTCAAGGAAAATGAACAGATCAAGCGTAAACAGGTATCAATGCCAAGGAACCGGATCAAGCGTAAATAGGGATCAATACCAAGGAATTGGATCAAGCGTAAACAGGGATCAATACAAAGGAACTAGATCAAATGATAAACAGGGCTAACTAGTTCCGATTCAAAAGAGTTTCAACAATCAACTCATGACAGGGTTCACGGGTCAACGAAGAATTTGGATTGATCAAGACATTAAGTAAGGAAGAATGTAAAAGTTCTTGTAGGGTTTACGGTATCATAGGATAACAAAGGAAACAATACGATATTCAGGGTATGAATCAACAGGATTACTATAAAGGTTCGAATAGGGTCTGATATCAAATTGTCAAAAGAATAATATAAGGGTTTCTCAGAATCAATAACAGGTATATCATAATTGCAATAAAAGCCTCTATTTAATCATGGCATCAATAATTTCCTCACTATAAACAATTCACAAGAGAAGGCAAGTTACTTGACTTAAATCGCTTTCTAGCTTTACTGAAACTGAACTACTGCCACCCAGGATTCCTTTCCCTTTTCTAGCATGAATGCCCCTCTGCTATCCGGATCTACAATCCAAAATAGAATCCCTAATCAGCAACTTACTCGACACTCGACGTTTCTCAAAACGCCTAACTATTACCCCATATCGCGATAACACTTAACTCGAATACTCATGCATAATCGTAGTATACTCACATAATATATAGCAAGTATATACTCAACCATATTCTCATAACATGCATTACAATATACTCGTATACTCCAAATTTACAATTAATCATCGAATTACATAGTACGACCCGACGATATCGCATAACATGCTATACCTTAATACTCCAAACCCTTTATATAACCTTATATCAAAACGACTCATCCTTTTCCTTTTAATCCCAAAATTCGAATAAAAAACACATAGTAAACCAAACAAATAACTCGACAACCAAACAACTTATTCCTTTCTTTTTAAGTCAAAATTTCGAACCAAAATAATGGAACCAAGCGAAGAAATTAACATGCAACCACTTATTGTCATCATGCATTCACTTAATCTTACATGCAACTTTATAAATCATATATCACTTGATTACAATAATCTTGCAAGTTCAAAAGCAAACATACCATATATTTCAAATCAAAAACTACCCATTCGAGTTCTTTCCTTAAAAAACCGAACTTCACTACAACTTAAATTCAATAAATCATTCCATAACGATCATTTATCACAAAGACTTGAGTCAAACAAGTTATTTGATCTACTTCTTTCTTAAAAACAAGCACCATTCGGCCCTAATTAATAAGACCACATGCAACTCTTAAATTAACATGCAAAGTCAATTTTTATCTTTAAAGCTTATCTTCACTCAATTCTTAAAAAGAAAACCATTTAAACTCTTTTTCTTTTATAAAAATCGAACCAAAATCCAATCATCAATATGCAGGTCCAAAAATTATCTATTAACTAGAAATGATCAACATGCATGCCCAAAATTAACTATTAACTAACAATGATCAACATGTAAGCCCAAGAATCAAGCATATACTCAAGTTCAAGTCACAACTCATCCATTCAAATCATTTAAAAGAAAAACCGAACCAAAAATTGGATTTTTAAACCAAAACCCTTTGCAAGACTTGAATCAAAATCACACCCTCCTTTTTACTAGAAAAATTCAAACCAACATAAAAAACCCATAGAAAAGCACATAATTTTAGTGCACTATACTCTCTTAAGATCACACACTAAGAAATTATGTTTTCTTAAATATAACCAAGAGATGTTGACGCAAAAACCTTCCTAAACACTTACATGCAAAGAGTATATATATAGTGGATTGAAAATGATGAAGATCAATGGCAAGATCTTTAAATTCCAAGTAGAATTTGATGTTGCATGTAGGAGAGAGAGAGAGAGAGAGAGAGAGAGAGAGAGAGAGAGAGAGAGAGAGAGAGAGAGAGAGAGAGAGAATTCTGGTGAGAGAGGGAGAAAAGAAAAGAGAAAGAAAGAGTAATCCAAGAGGAAGAAGGGAGTGGGGAGGAAGGATGGAAGAGTGGGTGTATTTATAAGTGAGTTGAGGGATAAAATGGTCTTTTGCCAATTAATTCTAGAAACTTCTTTTCTTTTATTTTATAACTCAAAAATGAATTTGGATAGTACATACCTCCCTCAGAAAAGGTGGAAATGATACGGAAAAACAATTTTAAAATATAGATCTTAAAATTAGCTTTGTAGCCATAATTTTAAAATAATTTTTGAGCGCACGGTTTATTTTAAATGAATTTTACAAGGTTACGCTCAAAATCAAAATATAACCCGATAAAATAATTTTAAAATATGCCGATCACGAAATAATTTCATCTATCATTTTTAGAAAGTCTTCAGGACTATTTAGAAGATAATAAAGCAAATTTCACGCCTTGACCATACTCATATAATTTTGTAAAAATATATAAAGGTTCAATAAACCTTATTTAAAGCAAATAAATCTCTTAAAACCAATTAAAAATTTCTAGATCACATAATCATGCACATTAACAGGCAACAACATAAACTCACATATCACAACTCATTTTGAAATATGCTCAAGCATAAAATTTTCTCCTTTTTATTAATATTCACTTTTCGCGTAACGGGTCGCGTCATGACTGACGGCCCGACGCTGAGCGTTTCCAACTACGCTTCATGATCATACTCTCTATACTAGCTGACATATCAAACTGGAATATAATATTCATTTAAACATTTCTATTTAATACATAATTCGTATTCATATGCTTAAACACCTTAATCCCTTTTTAAGACAGGTTCCTTTCAACTTGACGGCCTAACAACACAGCTTAGCCTTTTAGCTGACTCATCAAACTGGAACGAGTTACTTTACGTTCCCAATTACTAGTATACAAAGATAACAGTTAATCTACATAATCATTTAACCTTTTATTTTATTCACATAAATTCATAATTACGACACAAAATTAGACTTTATTCACTTAATCACGTCGTGAAATTCCCAGTTGCTACTATCTACCCCCCTTAAAAGGATTTTTTCCTTAGAATCTAGTCTAAACAAACAAATGGGGATACTTTTCTCGTATTTCACTCTTTGATTCCCAAGTCGATTCCTCTATCTTAGGATTTTTCCACAATACTCTAACTAGAGGTACAACTTTATTTCTGAACATCTTCTCTTTTTGATCTAAGATTCACACCAGTTGTTCCACATAGGACAGATCTTGCTGAACCTCTACTGGTTCTAACTCGATCACATGACCCACATCATCATTATATTTCTTCATAAGAGAAACGTGAAACACGTTATGAAGATGTTGCATATGCGGAGGTAACACTAGCTCATATGCCACTTTTTCAACTTGTCTTAGCACTTCGAAAGGTCCAATATACCTAGGACTCAATTTTCATTTCTTCCCGAATCGGGATAAACCTTTCCATGGAGATATCTTTAGCAACACTTTGCCTCCAGGTTCGAATAGCACATCCTTTCGGCTCTGGTCCGTAAACTTTCTTTGTCGATCTTCAGCAGTTATCAGCCTTTTGCGAATCACTTCCACTTTCTCTTTCATTTGTTGTACTGATTCTGGGCCTAGTAGCTTGCACTCACCAAATTCATCCCAATAGGTAGGGGATCTGCATTTTCTTCCATACTGCGCTTTATAGGGCGGCATGCCGATACTCGCGTGATAACTATTGTTGTAGAAAACTCAATCAATGGAAAATTGTCTTCCAAATTTCCTTTGAAATCCAATACACAAGTTCTCAGCATATCCTCGATCGTTTGAATAGTCCTTTCGCTTTGTCTGTGTGCCTGCAGATGGTACACGGTGTTCATTTTCAACTTCGTTCCCAAATGATCATGAAATTGTCACCAAAATCTCGAGTTAAATCTCAGATCTCTATCAGACACGATAAACGCTGGTACTCTATGGCGCATTACGATTTCGTACAAGTACAGCTTTACCAACTTTTCCAATGAGAATCTTTAGTTGATAGGCAAGAAATGCGTGAATTTTGTCAGTCGATCGGCTATTACCCAAATCGCATCATGATTAGACTTGGTCTTTGGCAATCCTACCATGAAATCCATCACGATATGCTCCCACTTCCATTCAGGTATATCTAGTGGTTGAAGCAATCTACTCGGACGCTGGTGTTCCGCCTTCACTCTTTGACACGTATAACATTTACTTATCCATTCTGCGATCACCTTTTTCATGTTCGGCCACCAATAACTTTCTTTCAAATCCTTGTACGTTTTCGTACTTCCAGGGTGAATCGAAAATTTCGAGTTATACGCTTCATGCAAAAATATCGTGCTTTAATTCCACAACATTAGGAATCCAAATACATGATCCAACGTGATATATTCCTTTTTCATCCTTCTAAGCTCTCACTTCTTCTCCTGGCAATTTTCTCTTTTCATAGTTCATCACTTGTTCTTGACAACATCGGATCTTTTCCAAGATTTCTAGATGAAATGCCATCGCATACATTGCTTCATTACAACTTCTAGGACTCATAATTCTATTTCCAATTTCTCAAATTCCTTGATCAACTCTTCAGATGAAGTCAACACATTCAACCTTTCCTCATGGCTCAATGCATCCGTTACAACATTCGCCTTCCCGGGATGATAACTTCTCGTACAGTCGTAATCCTTGATCAATTCCAACCATCTCCTTTGCTGCATGTTTAATTCTTTCTGCATAAAGATATACTTTAAGCTCTTGTGATCCGTATAAATCTCACACTTTTCTCCGTATAAATAGTACCTCCAGATCTTAAGAGCAAACACTATTGCTGCGAATTCCAAATCATGCGTAGGATACTTCTGTTCGTGTGGCTTTAACTACCTTGACGCATATGCTATTAACTTCCCGTGTTGCATTAGTACACATCCTAGTCCTTTATACGAAGCATCGCTTTAGATTACAAACTCGTCTTTTTCATCAGGTAGAACAGCACTGGTACGGTTATTAACCTGTTCTTTAGCTCTTGAAAACTTTCCTCGCACTTGTCCGTCCAAACAAACTTCTCGTTCTACCTTGTCAACTTAGTCAATGGGACAGTGATCTTAGAAAAATCTTGCACAATCTTCTATAATATCCTGCTAATCCGAGAAAACTTCTCACTTCCGTAGGAGTCTTTGGCCTCTCCCAATTCATCACAACTTTTATCTTTGCAGTATCAACTTTAATACCTTCACTGTTAACTACATGTCCAAGTAATTGAACTTCCTTTAGCCAAAATTCACACTTAGAAAACTTCACGTATAACTTAATTTCCTTAAAATTTCCAAAGAGATTCTCAATTGTGCCATATGTTCGGCTTCCGACTTAGAGTATATCAAGATATCGTCGTTAAACACTATTATGAACTTGTCCAAATATTGCTTAAACACTTTATTCATGAGATCCATAAATGCAGTTGGCGCATTCGTCAAACCGAATGCCATTACCAAGAACTCATAGTGTCCATATCTCGTTCGAAATGTCGTCTTGGGTATGTCTTCCGCCTTGATCTTTAGTTGATGGTATCCAGATCTTAAATCAATCTTCGAGAAATAGGTAGCTCCTTTTATCTGATCAAATAAATCGTCGATTCATGGCAGATGGTACTTAATCTTAATCGTCAACCTATTCAACTCACGATAATCGATACACAGCCTCATTCTTCCATCTTTCTTCTTCACAAATAACACTGGTACATCCCACGGGGATACACTCGAGCGAATAACTCCTTTGTCCAATAATTCTTGCAATTGTATCGCTAATTCCAACATCTCGACATGCGCCATTCGATAGGGAGCTTTCAAAACTAGTTCCGCTCTAGGAGCCAAATCAATCGTGAACTCGATCTCTCGATCTGGAGGTAGTCCAGGTAATTCATCTAGAAACACATCGGGAAAATCATTAACTACCGGAATATCCTCAATTCTTAAAGACTCTGCCTCTAAATCCTTTACATGAGCCAAATACACTTTGCATCCCTGTCGCAACAATCTATTCGTTTGGATAGCCGTTAGAAACTTCCTTTCTTGCTTCTTCCCTCTAAATATCACTTCACCTCCATCTTTGGTTCTCAACTTCACTTTCTTGCTTTTACATTCGATTTGTGCATCATGGTTTGACAACCAATCCATTCCTAATATAATATCGAATTCTCCTAACTTAAAAGGGATTAAGTCAGCAGAAAAGTGCTGACCTTCTATAACCATATCGCAATTCAGACAAATTCTATTGGCAGTAACTCTTTCTTGATTTGCTACTTCTATAGTCAAATTAGGCTCGAGAGGGTACGCAACACACTTTAATCTATCAATAACGCTTTCAAAAATAAAGGATCTGGTTGCACCAGAATCCATTAACATTTTAACTTCTACTAAGTTTATAATAAGCGTACCTGCTACCACATCCACATCCTGCACAATATCTTTCACAGTCATGTTAAATGTTCTTGCCCTTGGCTGGGCTCCTGGTGCTGCAGGGGGGTGGTCCAGTAATCCTAAGCACACTCGCCTTCTGAACAAGCTCCTTACAGTTCCTAGCCATGTGGCCCACCTTTCCACATTTGAAGCATGTCATCTCTGGCTTTCCTGTACCTCTTGGGCATTATGTTGAGTAATGTCCTTTCTAATTCCACTTAAAACAAGTCATGTTCAGCTTGTTGCACCTCCTCGAGTGTCGCTTTCCACAAACCTTGCACTCCTGGGCCTGAGGTCTATTGTCCTTTACTGGTTGTCCCGTATTCTGAAAATGATTCTTCCTGTTTCCATTCCCGGGCTTGAACTTCTGAAACTTCTGGTCCTGATTTCCAGCATTCTTTCCAAACGTAGAACTTCCTTGATATGATTCTGATTCCTCAACCTTTCTATTATTTCCTTCGCTTTCCCTCTTAGTTGCTTCTTTCTCTCCTTCTAAAGTCGTCTCTTTCAGAACTAACGCGGCATAATTCCTTATTTCAAGAAGTTCCACCTGACTTCAAATCCATGGTTTCAGCCCTTGCTGAAATCTTTTGGCCTTCTTTGCTTCAGTATTCACATACTCAGGCGCAAACCTTGCTAACTCCGAAAACTACACTTCATATTCCACCACGATCATGTCTTCTTGTCTCAGATTCAAAAATCTCATTTCCATCTGGTCTTGCATATAACTTGGAAAATAATTCTCATTTCCAACTGGGGTGAGGAATCTGGGTCGTCACGCAATCCTTCAATCATGTATAACCTGTATTAACTCAATAATCCAATAATTCCATATCACAGACCCCCAATCTCACACACTCACAAGTTATAGCCTTAGTAACGACGCACAACAAGCATCATCTGTTATTAAAACTCAAATGTACTTTAAAGGATCTCAAACAATTATTCATAACCTCTACATGAAGTTACAATAATTACGACTGATATCTTATACCTATCTGATACTAAGGCCCACCTAAGACAAAGCTGCTAGGGATTCTCCCCATGACTGCAAGCAACTAAGTCCTACACCGGCATACAGGTTATCCGTTGTGTTGTGAAATTTAAAAGAAAGCAAGAGTGAGCAATAATGCTCAGCTGTAATAACCCCAAAAATTTTGAACTTTTTGTAACCCTTATGAATAGTGATTTTGTTGATTATGCTGAATAAGAAAACTTTTCATGCCTCACTTTGTAGAGGTTCTTTTATTGTTATTCTGAGATCTTATTAGTACTCTATATGGTATATAAGTGTATGTAAAGATCGTCAGAATCCAAATTCGAACACTTTGATTTTTCTCGAAAATCCACCAGATACTGAAAGAATTGAGTATAAGGTAACAGGATAAAAAGGATTTAAATTCAAGGATTATAAGAGGGGATCATAAAAGGAATATAATGTATTGAGAAAGGTTAAGGGAACCCAAGTAATAAGATCCCAGATATGATCCCTCAAATGATAAACGAGAACGAAAGTTAAGTGAACCGTATAACAAATCAACGATCATTAGCCGAGTAATAATTAGGTGTTAATCAAAGAGGTTAATGATGATGATGATGTCATCACACCAACAAGAAGAAGAAAAGTGTGGGAAGATGACATAAGTGGATGACATAAGCATGACCAAATGGGAAGGATTTGTTGGTTGATTATAAGCCACACAATTTTTACCATGGTAACAATTTAATTAAACAAACAAAAGGAAGCAACCAAGCAAACACATTCATTTCTCCCCCCCCCCATCTCCTTGCTCACGGTTTTTTGAAGAAAAACAAGAAGAAAAATTTCCAAACCCAAGCTTCACTCAATCATAATTCAAGAGGTTTGTTTCCTTGGATTTTATATTTCATAACTAAGAAGAGCAAGTAGTTTGAGTGCTTGAATCCAAGGTTTGCTAGCTCAAATAAATCATTTTAGTTTAGGGTGAATAGTGACTTTCAAGAACAAATTTTTGATTCTTGATTTTATTTGTAAGGTCAAGGTAGCTTAAGCATAGATTAAGGCTTCCATGAGCATTCCAAGGATCTTTCATGGATTAAAAGCTTCAAGGAAGGTATAAAACTTCAAACCCTAGTTTTACTTTGAATATTTAGGAGTGGTTTTGATTAATATAGTTCATGAGAAGCATGATGCTTGTGTGTTTAAAGTTTGGTTGGGTTTGTAGTGATTGGATTTTAATTGAGGTGTCGATGATTGTTAATGGAGGAGTAGTAGTTTAAATGTTTAAGCATGAATTGAACCATGTTTGATTTAGTAGTTTGGTTGAATTTGAAGGTAGTATAATATTGGATTAAATTAAGATTCTTGGGCTTATTATGACTGAAATCAGTAGCATTGATGTGTATCTTGAATTGTTGTTGATTGGTAGTTGGATTGATATGATTTGGAATGGTAAAATTTGGGAAATCGCGTAAACATAGTCGTCGTAATGGCCGATTTACCTTAGACTATTTTGTCCTTAACTTCAGGACCCGTGAACTCACTGTTAGATTATGATCATTGCCATGTTTAGATAGTTCATACGGTTTAGGAGAAACGACCGTTTTAAGTAACGACGTTTCGCGTACGAACCATTACCCCTCGCCTTACTTTAAAACCTTGGTTAAGGCCCTTAAATGACTAATTGGAGTATGAAACAATTATGTAAAGTGGATTAGGCAGTTGGTAGGGTACTCGCGAAAGAATCGCCTTAAAATTCTTAATGGTTAATTTTATTAAAAATGGTGGAGCCGATGGTACTCAAATGACTTATGTGATTCGTTAAGCGTAGAAGTGACCATAAGAGAACGTAAGGCTTCAATTGGTTAAAGTCTAGTTTCTTAAGTGACTGGGGTTTAATTCCGACTTATGTTGTTGTTCATAGGTTATCAGACCCACTCTAAGCTTAAGTCTATCCGGGAACACTCAGGCAAGTTTTCTACCCGTTATACTGTTGTTGTGATGTAAATATATGTATATGCATTATCTTTTGATAAGTGCATGATTGTTATTAGCAAATTTTGCGATATATTGGAGCATGCTGATATGGTATATATGCATATCTGTTTCGTAATCTTGATATCTAATTGTTGATTCAATTGCTTATAAGTTGCATAATACCTATGCTAGAGATAAGTAGTAGGTGCGTATACCCTTAGTATAGGGGACCCAAAGGTGAACATTTTTCTAAACCGGGAGTCGATGTTCCCGAGTATAATATATATATTTATTTATATATATATATATGAATAGTTTTCAAAACCATTAATTGAATAAGGTATATTCGATAACTTTATTTTAATTAATGAATATTAGTTTGAATATTCATTCGAGGACTTTTGACCTCGTTTATTTTATTTAATGAATATTATTTTGAATATTCATTCGAGGACTTATGACTCCGCTTATTTTATTAAATAATATTCTTTATTTTATTAAAGAATAATGTTTCGATAATCAAACTTATTTTTGATTATTTAAATAAAGATCGTATATGTTTGGTTATTTATTATTCATTTCAAGTATAAGTTTTAAAACTTCTACTTCAATTATTTTTATAAGGATTATCCTTTTGGGAATATTATTTAAATAATAATATTCAGACTTTTTCTAATATACCGGGACTGATTTATTTCATTAAATCAGCATTACTCCAAACATTCTTAAAAATATTTTCGAGTCTTCAAAATGATTTTTAAAAGTTAGCGGATCCCAAAACTCATTTTTATATTTAAGATCTTCCTTTCGAAGGGGATTTAAATACTCGCTCAAAACCTGAGGGATCCGGCTCAGTGGTGTATTTTACATTCGCAACGAGGTTGCTGTTTTGAGAAAACATCTTGATTACTTGCCCATCGTTCGGGAAGTAAGTTCATCTATTCGAGTCGGCATAAGCAACATGGGCTCAGCGGGCGTCCATGAAAGTGTAAGTGGCTCAGTGGGAGTCCATCAAATGCGTAAGTGGCTGAGTGGCAGTCCAGCATAAGGTCCTATTGCGGCCAGGGTGATGACCAGCGGGGAATTCATCCATCGACTAGTAGAAAAGGTTACTTATTGGTATCTTTGCCTGATCAGCAAGATATCAGGTTTATGCCAAGGTTTTCTCCTTTCCAAATTCATTGGATATTATAACTCTGTTTATAATTTTCACAACAAAGGTTTTCAAGGAGTGTATGAAATGTATATATATATAGGTGTATATATATCGGGACTTAATGAAGTATCTCGTAACTTCATTATTTATAACGATATTTCAAAGATTGTTATGAACTTTTGAAACGGATTATACCTTGAATGGTGGTACTTCAAGTGGTATTCGGAAAAGATATAAGTATATTGGAGTATCTCGTAACTTCACCTTTTCAACTTATATCTAGTAAATGATTATCTTATGCATGACAAAGATTTTCAGAAAAAAAACGTTGAGACAAGGTTAGATATATGAGATCACCTTGCAACGATATTTTTATACAGTTATAAACTGGAACTCTGTGTATATTATGCATGGAAGAGGATTTCAAAGATTTTGAAAAGTATATATACTTATATATTGAATATTTTGTGACTTGGTCGCGTTAAGATATCAAACTTGGTTCATTTCTTCTTGACCAAGACTTTCATGAGTACTATGAGAATGCTCATATATTATTAATTATTATACATATTATTTCGGTGGGCTTGTTGCTCACCCTTGCTTTCTTCTTTCATCACACAATAACAGATAGACAAGATGAACAGGATCAAGCTTCCAATTCGCGAGCGGAAAAGAAATGTTCCGCAGTTTCCTGTAGGCGTTGATGCCGTTGTAGCTGAGGTAGGATCTACCAATAGGCTAGGCTTTCAACTTTTGATGTACCAGACTTATGTATATTTATGAATTGTAATAATGGCAAGGAATATGTAAATTATTCAGAAACCCTTTTTAAGGTGAAATGGTTTATAATTGTGGAATAAAATGACTTGTGTTATTTTTGTTCATCTCCGAGACTATAACTTGTGGTGTGTGTGTGTATATTGTGGGGTCACAGTACGCAGTAGTTGGTTGACTGTTAAGATTAAGTATTGATAAGGGAAATGGAACTCGTGACAACCCGAATCCCCGACCCCGGATTTGGGGGTGTTACGGAAATGGTATCAGAGCTAAGAGTTATAAACCTCAGAGATGATGTGATGTTAAAATAATAAGTTCACTAAGATAATAAGAACTCTTGCCAAGTTCATAGTCGGACTACCTAACGTAGTACTGACAGTTAAAACCCTTATGGGAACCCTTATAAATAACGTGATAGAAGCATAGTTCGTTATCGTATCTGGTATTGGGACTCCGAACCCTGAGGTTGAGGAGCAACAACGCGATGATGTTTTATTACTTATTGGAGATCAGATTGTGGATCCGATAGAGCGTCCTAACGTGGGACCGGATGATGTTAATATTGAGGATGTAGCGGTTGAGGATGTTGTCCCAGAAGGGATTGTGGCTGAGAAGGATCTCGTGGAGGATCCTAACAAGACTGAAGAGATGGTCACTGAGGAATTGATAACCATGGTTAGAGCGACTACCAGAAGTAGGATTGGCCGGTCACTACCGGAGGTTCGTTCAAGTTTGTAAAGATAGTAGCCCCTTTAACACGGCTTACTCGTAAGACTGAGAAGTTCGAATGGACAGAGAAATGCGAGAACAACTTTTAAGAACTGAAGCAAAGGTTGGTGACGGCCCCTATGATGGCGTTGCCGGATGGAAAAGGAGATTTTGTGATGTGTAGTGACGCTTCGTATAAGGAATTAGGGTGCTTCTTATACAGCACAACAAGATAATCGCGTACGCGTCAAGACAATTAAGGGAATATAAAATTCGATATCCCCACCCATGAGCTTGGGCTCGTGGAAATAGTTTTGCCCTAAAGATTGGAGGCACTACTTGTATGGAGATAAGTGCGAGATTTATACAAGCCATAAGTGCTCTAGTGCATTTTCACGCAGAAAGAGCTCAACATGCGCCAGAGGAGGTGGTTAGAGCTAATCAAGGATTACGATTAAGAGATTCTTTATGATCCAGGGAAATCCAAAATGGTGGCTAATGCCCTTAGTATAAAAGAGAGACTCAAGATGAAAATGTCTTTGGGAGAGTTGATAAGAGATTTTGAAAAAAAAAATGGAAATAGAAGTGAAGGTAACTGGAGCCGGTACTGAAAAGTTGTTTAAGATTGTAATGCAACCCGAATTATTGGAAAAGATCATATGGTGCCAAAAAAAATGATGAATGAAGGCAGAAAGCCAATGACTGGAGAAGAGATTAACACTGAGAAAGATGATAAGGGAATAATGAGGTTTTCTTACAGAATTTGGGTTCCAAACGTTCAAGAGCTTAAGGACGAGATCTTAGATGAAAGCCATAGTTTGAGGAATAAGATTTAGGGCAAACCCTGAATGTGATAGTCAGGGAGGTCGCCATCAAGAAAGAAAGAACCCATAATATAATGAAATAAAAAACAAGGATTTTAACGTATAAGATAACCCTGATTATGGGAGAAGGATGAAATATTTCATACTGAGAAAACAGAAGTCGAGCAAGATAAGGAGACCCGAGACGGTGCTCCTATACGGCAATTCATGGACCTGTCTAAAAAAGAACTTAGACTATTATCCCCAACCACCACCCCGAGGAGACAGTGCGATGGGAAATTCTTTCAGGACCTTTAAGTCGCTAAGCTCTCAGAGTTCCAAGGAACAAGCGAACCCAGTAGAGGCGAGAGCCTGGCTAAAGGAAATATAGGAATCATTTGAGATTCTAAATGATGGACGAATCACAAAAGACTGTTTTTGTCACTTACCCTCCTAAGAGGGAGGCCACCCGCTGGTGAAAGACCAAGAAAGGCACATAGCCAGAGGTTAGAATAAACTGATTAAAGTTCAGTCAATTATTTTCGGGAAAGTAATTCCCAAGGTTATGGATATAGTGTAAAAGCTTTAGAGCCAGAACAAAGGCGGACGAGTATGATGAATTATGAAGCTAAGTTGTAAAAGTTATCAAGATTCGTTCTGATGACAAGAATCCCAGAACGACGTGATGTTTGAAGTCAATGAGTAGTGGGTTCATGAAATGATTGTAATAGAAAAGAAAATAAAAAGAAACTGAAGTGGAAAGGAAAATAAAGACAATAGAGTTTGAGGAATGATAAGGGAGTTGGGTATGAGGAAACCCTAAAGACTCGTAGCAACAGAAATAGAAAAATATGTATTCGTCAGGATGAGGGTGATTCACCATAAGTTAAAGTTGATGGTTGAAGGCATAAGAGATACATATATTGTATCCCCTGTAAGTTGGGAGGATTCGAGGAAACCTTGAGATAGTTCGAAGGATAAATAATGAGATGCGGATAAACTAAGGAGACAAGAAAGTAAGAAATTAGGAAAATTGGATGAAGGAAGTGTCCTTCAAGAATGTGAAATGTAAGTAACGCATGTCAATTGATACCCAAAAAGGGAGACGCCAAGTATAGAAGATATCTTAACATTGAGATGTCTGTTGAGATAAACAACAAAAGTAAATGAGGATTTAGTAAAAAGAAGTTCACGTTGAACACGACCAATATCTTCCAGAATATCCCTGTTATCATTACCAAATCAGGCAAGAAAAGTGGATAACCGTTGTTATCTTTTGGAGGCCATATGGATTGACCTCATTTTAGATAAGGATATTATTATGAAATTAGGCATAGACTATCGAGGTGAGAATGATTGAATAAGATAATCTATCAAGGATATATGACTTGATTTATCCATGAAAGAGTGTAAGTATCTTTTAAAGGTGAAATTAAGGATAAAACCCCGATAACTTGAGATGAACCCTATGGGAATGTATAAAGGTTGGCATTTCACCCTTAGTAGGGACATTATGAGTTGGGTAGTATGGAATGAAGAACTAAGGAAACAACAACCTTTAAAGATCAGTGGAGAAAGTTTTCAGAACTATATAGACAATGATTCTGGTATTGGTAAATGGTATCTTGATATGCCCTGTACCTAGGGTGTACCTGATGAAGGATTTAAGGATAACCTTAGAGGTTTTACAAGGAGAAAGGTAGTATTCAAAGTTCTCAAGCATATAAATTTTGATAAAGGAAATATGACATAATTATAATAATGTCAGGTGAGGCAGTGTTGAACCATAAGAAATTATAGATCGATCCAATGAGGGTCGAGATTGGTGAAAACAAGTAGGACCCAAGATAAGAGACGTATGAAGTATGATCGAGAGTAAGTCGTGACAATGTTAACCTCTATCTTACTATCAGGAAAGGCCAAAGAGGTGGCCGACACTTTAAATATAAGAGGATAATTATAGGCGCTCGTGCCAGAGGAATACAGTGATGATGGTTGAAGCTGTGAAGGTTGTATTATGGTTTGGAAGATTGATATTCCTTCTGATGATTGTGCGATACTCAACCATGATAGTAGTTTGGTAAAGATTTAATTTATGTAATCGCCGTGAGCAGGCTATCTATCTTATAAGGTCATATCTTGAGATAAGCCAGGACCATGTTACGAAAGGTCTAAATGATCCTTTGAGATTTATGTCTCCTAATAAAGACATATGATTGAGAATGGTATTAACCTGCTATCATTGCTTTGATTGAAACTCTTCTGCAATTTTATCTGCTTCATGTCATGAATGTATGTCAGGATCTGGAGTGTTCTTCATGAATCATGAATGGTGATTATGTTAACTCCTTAAAAGATTTTGATATGGCAGATATAGACTCCGTATGATTAGATATTAAGATTCTGAGGAAAGCGAATGACTACAGTAGGTTAGCGATGGACCATAGTAATACAGCAATGATTCTACGAGTAATGAGTTGATTACAACCGTAAGAGTTGTATTTGAATGGATGTTGAGATTGAGTACCACTAATCGGGTCGTGGTGATGTATAAGTTATCATTGATAGACTAATTAAGTCGATTATTTACCTATGAATATTTATTCCTTCTTATCGATAAAGAGTAGTATTACTATACGAAGAAGGTTGCGGTGTAACATTGGATTCCAGTAATGATGATATCTAGAACGAAATCCCTTATTCGAGTTTCAATGTCGAGGGAGTTTAATAAGTGAGTGTTTATGAGCTCGAGCAAGAGCATGGGTCCATGGAATGATGGACGAAATAGTAAATATTCTGGCACGTGAAATGCGATGCTATAATACCTGATGTTGATATATATACGTATATGTTTTGTTCTCCTATGATAAACCTCTATAGTTCAGAGGTAGATTCCAAGCCAGATATTTTGTGGCAGTATATTTTATATATATACAATTCTCTTCAGTTCGTTCTTTTCTCTTCTTTTCATTTCATATAACTGAGAAGAACAACCCTTCCAGAAGGGGAGGTATTGCCGAATGACTATCTATCTGTGTGATAGAAGCCTAGTAGGATACCACATGTTGTTTAATTTCTTGTCAAGTACTAAAGGATGGCCACCTTCTGTACTAACTATGCAATAGAACAAGTGTTCATGATCATAGTGATCTCTCAACAAATTCCTTTACCTCTATATGATGGATCAAGCTTTCGAAGATAGAAGTAGTTAGAAAAGGAGTAGTATGAGTATGGTGGTATTCGGAATGGAAACACATTCGTGATACTAAGGTTGACGTGTGTATTAAAAGGTTATAGAATGCTAACGAGCAAAGGTGTAACCAGTATAGTATTATGTACGGAAGATAGTAACGATTACGAACTGGAAAAGAGTGGGTATTGAGAAGCAAAAACTATAACGCTAGAAGCTATGATGAGAGTCTGTGCGATAGACTTGAAAGAATTTGGAATGATCACTTAGCACGTATCGAGTTTTCTTACAATGATAGATGGTATGTCAACATCGAGATGTCGCCTTATGAGATCCTTGAGGGAAGACAATGTCGATCTCCCTTATGTTAGGATGAAGTTGTAGAGCGCAAGATGCTCGAACCCGCAGTAGTCCAAGGGACTAGGGATATAATAGATCTAATCAGAGGACGGCTGGTAGTAGCCCAAGATGGACATAAGAAGTATGTTGAATTGACACGAAAGGACAAAGAATAGGAAGTAGGGGACCTAGTGCTGTTATAGGTATTCCCTTGGAAAGGATTGATGAGGTTCCGAAAGAAAGGAAAGCTAAGTCCACGATTTGGTGGACCCTTGGATATATTAAGATGTATTGGGAAGTTAGCATATGAGCTAGCCCTACCCCCCGAAACTATAGCAAGTTCATAATGTGTTCCATGTGTCAATGCTAAGGAAGTATCATCGGGATGCCAGACACATAGTGGAGTACGAGCAGGTGGATATACAACCAGATCTGACTTACGTGGAGAAACCAGTAAAGATTATAGATAAGAAGGAACAGGTACTTCGGAACAAAGTGATCAAGCTAGTCAGAGTGCTATGGTAGAATCATAATGTGGAGGAATCAACTTGGGAACTAGAGAGCGCAATGCTAGAAAAGTACCCCCAATTGTTTTCTATCTGATTCCGGGATGGAATCCTTTTAAGGAGGGGAGACTGTAATAACCCCAAAAATTTTGAACTTTTTGTAACCCTTATGAATAGTGATTTTGCTGATTATGCTGAATAAGAAAACTTTTCATGCCTCACTTTGTAGAGGTTCTTTTATTGTTATTCTGAGATCTTATTAGTACTCTATATGGTATATAAGTGTATGTAAAGATCGTCAGAATCCAAATTCGAACACTTTGATTTTTCCCGAAAATCCACCAGATACCGCAAGAATTGAGTATAAGGTAACAGGATAAAACGGATTTAAATTCAAGGATTATAAGAGGGGATCATAAAAGGAATATAATGTATTGAGAAAGGTTAAGGGAACCCAAGTAATAAGATCCCGGATATGATCCCTCAAATGATAAACGAGAACGAAAGTTAACCGAACCGTATAACAGATCAGCGATCATTAGCCAAGTAATTAGGAGTTAATCAAAGAGGTTAATGATGATGATTTCATCACACCAACAAGAAGAAGACAAGTGTGGGAAGATGATATAAGTGGATGACATAAGCATGACCAAATGGGAAGGATTTGTTGGTTGATTATAAGCCACACAATTTTTACCATGGTAACAATTTAATTAAACAAATAAAAGGAAGCAGCTAAGCAAACAAATTCATTTCTCCCCCCCATCTCCTTGCTCACGGTTTTTTGAAGAAAAACAAGAAGAAAAATTTCCAAACCCAAGCTCCACTCAATCATAATTCAAGAGGTTTGTTTCCTTGGATTCTATATTTCATAACTAAGAAGAGCAAGTAGTTTGAGTGCTTGAATCCAAGGTTTGCTAGCTCAAATAAATCATTTTAGTTTAGAGTGAATAGTAACTTTCAAGAACAAATTTTTGATTCTTGATTTTATTTGTAAGGTCAAGATAGCTTAAGCATAGATTAAGGCTTCCATTGGCATTCCAAGGATCTTTCATGGATTAAAAGCTTCAAGGAAGGTATAAAACTTCAAACCCTAGTTTTACTTTGAATATTTAGGAGTGGTTTTGATTAATATAGTTCATGAGAAGCATGATGCTTGTGTTTTTAAAGTTTGGTTGGGTTTGTAGTGATTGGATTTTAATTGAGGTGTTGATGATTGTTAATGGAGGAGTAGTAGTTTAAATGTTTAAGCGTGAATTGAACCTTGTTTGATTTAGTAGTTTGGTTGAATTTGAAGATAGTATGATATTGGATTAAATTGAGATTCTTGGGATTATTATGACTGAAATCAGTAGCATTGATGTGTATCTTTAATTGTTGTTGATTGGTAGTTGGATTGATATGATTTGGAATGGTAAAATTTGGGAAATCGCGTAAACATAGCCGTCGTAATGGCCGATTTACCTTAGACTGTTTTGTTCTTAACTTCAGGACCCGTGAACTCACTGTTAGATTCTAAAAATTGCTATTTATAGATATTTCATGTCACGAGCTTCGTTTTGATATGTGGTTCGCTTGAATCCGATGTACGATTTAGGAGAAATGACCGTTTTAAGTAACGACGTTTCGCGAACGAACCATTACCTCTCACCTTACTTTAAAACCTTGGTTAAGGCCCTTAAATGACTAATTGGAGTATGAAATAATTATGTAAAGTGGATTAGGCAGTTGGTAGGGTACTCGCGAAAGAATCACCTTAAAATTCTTAATGGTTAATTTATTAAAAATGGTGGAGCCGAGGGTACTCGAATGACTTATGTGATTCGTTAAGCGTAGAAGTGACCATAAGCGAACGTTAGGGTTCAATTGGTTAAAGTCTTGTTTCTTAAGCGACCGGGGTTTAATTCCGACTTATGTTGTTGTTCATAGGTTATCAGACCCACTCTAAGTTTAAGTCTATCCGGGAACACTCATGGAAGTTTTCTACCCGTTATACTGTTGTTATGATGTAAATATATGTATATGCATTATCTTGTGATAAGTGCATGATTGTTATTAGCAAATTTTGTGATATATTGGAGCATGCTGATATGGTATATATGCATGTCTGTTTCGTAATCTTGATATCTAATTGTTGATTCAATTGCTTATAAGTTGCATAATACCTATGCTAGAGATAAGCAGTAGTTGCGTATACCCTTAGTATAGGGGACCCAAAGGTGAACATTTTTCTAAACCAGGAGTCGATGTTCCCGAGTATAATATATATATATATATATTCATTTATATATATATATATGAATAGTTTTCAAAACCATTAATCGAATAAGGTTTATTCGATAACATCATTTTAATTAATGAATATTAGTTTGAATATTCATTCGAGGACTTATGACGCCGTTTATTTCATTTAATGAATATTATTTTGAATATTCATTCGAGGACTTATGACTCCGCTTATTTTATTAAATAATATTCTTTATTTTATTAAAGAATAATTTTTCGATAATCAAACTTATTTTTGATTATTTAAATAAAGATCGTATATCTTTCGTTATTTTTTATTCATTTCAAGTATAAGTTTTAAAACTTCTACTTCAATTATTTTTATAAGGATTATCCTTTTGGGAATATTATTTAAATAATAATATTCAGATATTTTCTAATATATCGGGACTGATTTATTTCATTAAATCAGCATTACTCCAAACATTCTTAAAAATATTTTCGAGTCTTCAAAATGATTTTTAAACGTTAGAACGGATCACAAAACTCATTTTTCTATTTAAGATCTTCCTTTCGAAGGGGATTTAAATACTCGCTCAAAACCTGAGGGATCCGGCTCAGTGGTGTATTTTACATTCGCAACGAGGTTGCTGTTTTGTGAAAACATCTTGATCACTTGCCCATCTTTCGGGAAGTAAGTTCATCTATTGGAGGCGGCATAAGCAACATGGGCTCAGCGGGCGTCCATGAAAGTGCAAGTGGCTCAGTGGGAGTCCATCAAATGCGTAAGTGGCTGAGTGGCAGTCCAACATAAGGTCCTATTGCGGCCAGGGTGATGACCAGCGGGGAATTCGTCCATCTACTAGTAGAAAAGATTACTTATTAGTATGTTTGTCTGATCAGCAAGATATCAGGTTTATGCCAAGGTTTTCTCCTTTCCAAATTCATTGGATATTAGAACTCTGTTTATAATTTTCATAACATAGGTTTTCAAGGAGTGTATGAAATGTATATATATATATAGGTGTATATATATCGGGACTTAATGAAGTATCTCGTAACTTCATTATTTATAATGATATTTCAATGATTGAATCTATTCAAATCTTATCTTGGAGTCTCATCTATGTGATGAACTTTTGAAACGGATTATACCTTGAACGGTGGTAGTTTAAGTAGTATTCGGAAAAGATATAAGTATATTGGAGTATCTCGTAACTTCACCTTTTCACCTTATATCTAGTAAATGATTATCTTATGCATGACAAAGATTTTCAGAAAAAACGTTGAGACAAGGTTAGATATATGAGATCACCTTGCAATGATATTTTTATACAGTTATAAACTGGAACTCTGTGTATATTATGCATGGCAGAGGATTTCAAAGATTTTGAAAAGTATATATACTTATATACTGAATATTTTGCGACTTGGTCACGTTAAGATATCAAACTTGGTTCATTTATTCTTGACCAAGACTTTCATGAGTACTATGAGAATGCTCATATATTGTTAATTATTATACATATTATTTCGGTGGGCTTGTTGCTCACCCTTGCTTTCTTCTTTCATCACTCAACAACAGATAGACAAGATGAACAGGATCAAGCTCCTAATTCGCGAGCGGATAGGAAACGTTCCGCAGTTTCCTGTAGGCATTGATGCCGTTGTATGTAACACCCCCAGATCCCGGGTCGGGGATCCGGGTCGTCACGGTCCTTCTTTCCACAATATCACTTAACTGAATTAATAATAAATAACCTCATGCTGTGACCCCACACTAACACACACCACAACCCGTTATAGTCTCAGAGATGAAATTGAAATAAGTACAAGTCTTTGAATCCACAATTTAAAAGTTATTACAACCCAAAATGATTACTTGATAAGTTTACAATTAATTGTCATTATCTGCCATAAGTTATAATTATACATAATTGATTCCCAAAAGTAAAAGGTCTGATCTATCGATAGATCTACCTCTGCAGCTATGATCTCAACAAGAAGGCGCGGGGCGCTTCCCACGCTCTTGCGCTGGGTCTGCTTGAGTCTGGCCATCTTTCCTAACTGTTGTTGTGTGATGAACAAATAAAGCAAGAGTGAGCATTACAGCTCGCAAGATAATATATAGTATAAACAATAATGTAAGTATCTAAACGGATAACTTACTAAAATCCTTTATCAAGTGTAAGATAATTACTTACTGGATATAAGCAAAAACAAGGGATGAAGTTACCAAATACTTCACTATACTTATATCATTTATAAAACTACTTGAACTACCATTGTTCAAAGTATAATGAGTTTTCGACAGTTCATCACATAGATGAGACTACAAGATAAGATTTGAATAGATTAAATCTTTAAAATATTATTGAATGAAATGAAGTTATGAGATACTTCATTAAGTCCCGATATATATGTCCACACATATATCTCTAATACATTTCCTGAAAACCTCTGTCATGTAAAGTATGAACAGAGTTTGTAACATCCAATAAATTTTTGGAAAGGAAAAGAATTGTGGCATAAACCCGATATCTTGTTGATCAGGCAAAGATACCAATGAGTAACCTTTTCTACTGTAGATGGATGAATTCCTCGCCGGTCATCACCCTGGCCGCATTCGGACCTCGCGCTAGACCGTTACCCGGCCACTCACGCGTGGATGGACTGTCACCCAGCCTCTTACACCTTCATAGACTGTACCCCGGCCTGTTGCTTATGACGACTCAATCAAATGGACTTACTTCCCGAACATTGGGCAAGTAATCAAATTGTTGTCTCAAAACAACAACCACGTTGCGAATATAAAATACACCACAGAGCCGGATCCCTCAGGTTTTGAGCGAGTATTTAAATCCCCTTGAAAGGAAGATCTTAAATATAAAAATGAGTTTTAGGATCCCCTCTAACCTTTAAAAATCATTTTGAAGACTCGAAAACATTTTTAAGAATGTTTGGAGTAATGCCGTTTTAATAAAATAAATCAGTCCCAATATATTTGAAAATATCTGAATATTATTATTTAAATAATATTCTCATAAGGATAATCCTTATAAAAATAATTGAAGTAAAAGTTTTAAAACTCATACTTGAAATGGATATTAAATAACCAAAGATATACTTATACGAAAGTATGATCTTTATTTGAATAATCGAAAATAAGTTTGATTATCGAAACATTATTCTTTAATAAAATAAAGAATATTAATTAGTAAATAAACGGAGTCATAAATCCTCGAATAAATATTCAACTAATATTCATTAATTAAACTAAACGGAGTCTTAAGTCCTCGAATGAATATTCAAATGAATATTCATTAAATAAAATAAACGAAGTCATAAGTCCTCGAATGAATATTCAACTAATATTCATTAAATAAAATAAAGTTATCGAATAAAACTTATTCGATTAATAGTTTTGAAAACTATATCAATATATATATAAATATATATATATATATAATATACTCGGGAACATCGACTCCCGATTTTAGAAAAATGTTCACCTTTGGGTCCCCTATACTAAGGGTATACGCAAATACTGCTTATCTCTAGCATAGATATTATGCAACTGAATCAACAGATATATATCAAAATTATGAAACAGGCATGCATATATACCATATCACATGCTCCAATATATCGCAAGAATTTGCTAATTAACCATCATGCATCTATCACAAGATAATGCATATACATATATACATCACAACAACAATATAACGGGTAGAAAACTTGTCTGAGCAACTGGGGGTGACAAATGGCTTGAGACGAGTCTGGTAACCTATAAACAACATATAAGTTGGAATTAAACCAAAGTCGCTTATGAATCTATACTTTAACCAATTAGACTCTAACACTCGCTTTGCGCTCAACGATTCCCTTAAGTCGCTCGAGTACCCTCGGCTCCACCATTTTAATAAATTAACCATTAAGGGTTTTAAGGCGATTCTTTCGCGAGTACCTTACCAACTGCCTAATACAATTTACATAAATGATTCATACTCCAATTAGTCCTTTAAGGTCTTTAACCTATGTTTCAAAGTAAGGCGAGGGGTAATAGTTCGTTCGCGAAACGCCGTTACTTAAAACGATCGTTTCTCCTAAACCGTACATTGGATTCAAACGAACCACATATCAAAACGAATCTCGTAACATGAACTATCTAATCATGGCAATGGTCAAAATATAACAGGGAGTTCTCGGGTCCTGATGTTAAGAGCAAAAACAGTCTAAAGTAAATCAGACATTACGATGGCTATGTTTACGCGATTACCAATTTTTATTCTACTCCAAACCAACCACCAATCAACCACAATTCATTCATACAACTAAAATCCATCCATACCATAATACAACAGCCCCAACAACTCAATATTACCAATTCATACTTATTTCTCAATCATGAACTAAGAGTTTACTTAAGTTTATTAACTAATCATCAAGATTTACAACTCCAAAACATAATAAAACCAACCAATCTCTAAGTCTACAAGAATCATGCTTCTCATGAACCATAACAACAAAACTAAACCTAATACTCAAGTAAAGTTAGGGTTTGGAGGGGTTATACCTTCCTTGGAGAGTGGAGAATCAAGTAATTAGCTTGGAATCACCCTTAAAAGTCCTTATCCAAGCTTAATCTAAACAAAAACTCAAGAACAAAAATTTAAGTTCTTGAAAAACACTATTCACCCTCTTCTTCCATGATTTTTAGGAAGAGATTGTGAATGAATTAGAAGCTCAAACTTATAGGATAGCTCTATCTATGCATAAGGAGTATTGGATAATTACCTCACTAATTAACAAGGCTTGGATCTTAGATTTTGGTTTTTATCTTCTTGAAAACAAAGAGAGGCCGAGAGCTTTGATGAAGAAAAGAGAAGTCAACTTTGTGTTTTGGTGAAATGAATTGTTTTTGGCTTGGTTGGTTGCTTTTGATTTGTTTTAATTATCTTTTAACCATGAAAATTTGTGTGGTTATTAATCAACCACACTTCCTTCCCTTATGTCATGCTTAAGTCATCATGTGATGTCATCCTCCCACACTTGTCCTCTTCTTGTTGGTTTGATGACATCAACCTCACTAACCTCTTTGATTAGCTTCTAATTACTTGGCTAATAACCGCTGATCTGCTATACGGTTCACTTAACTTTTGTTTTCATTTATCGTTTGAGGGATCATATCCAGGATCTTATTACTTGGGTTTCCTTAACCTTTCTCAATACATTATATTCCTTTTATGATCCTCTCTTATAATCCTTGAATTTAAATCCTTTTTATCCTGTTATCTTATACTCAATTCTTTCGGTATCTGGTGGATTTTCGGGAAAAATCAAAGTGTTCGAATTTCGATTCTAACGATCTTTACATACACTTATTTATCATATAGAGTACTAATATGATCTCAGAATAACAATAAAAGAACCCCTACATAGCGTGGCATGAAAAGTTTTCTTATTCAGTAATATCAGCAAAAACACTATTCATAAGGGTTACAAAAAAATTCAAAATTTTGGGGTTATTACAGTCTCCCCTCCTTAAAAGGATTTCGTCCCGGAATCAAATAGAAAACAAGTGGGGGTACTTTTCTAGCATTGCGCTCTCTAGTTCCCAAGTTGATTCTTCCACATTATGATTCTGCCATAGCACTCTGACTAACTTGATCACTTTGTTCCGAAGCACCTGCTCCATCTTATCCATAATCTTTACTGGTTTCTCCACGTAAGTCAGATCTGGTTGCATATCCACATGCTCGTACTCCACTATGTGTCTGGCATCCCGATGATACTTTCTTAGCATTGACACATGAAACACATTATGAACTTGTTGTAGGTTCGGGGGTAAGGCTAGCTCGTAAGCCAACTTCCCAATCCGTCTTAGTATCTCAAAAGGTCCAATGTATCTTGGGCTTAGTTTTCCTTTCTTTCCGAACCTCATTAACCCCTTCCAAGGGGATACTTTTAGTAGTACTAAGTCCCCTACTTCATACTCCTTGTCCTTTCGGGCCAGGTCTGCATATTTCTTCTGTCTGTCTTTGGCTGCTACCAGCCGTCCTCTGATGAGATCCACTATGTCTTTGGTCCTTTGGACCACTTCGGGTCCGAGCATCTTCCGCTCTCCTACTTCATCCCAATATATGGGAGATCGACACCTTCTTCCGTACAGGGCCTCATAAGGCGGTATTCCGATGCTAGCATGAAAGCTATTGTTATAAGAAAACTCGATCAACGGCAAGTGATCATCCCAACTTCCTTTAAAGTCTGTTGCACAGACTCTCAACATATCCTCTAGTGTCTGGATGGTCCTTTCACTTTGCCCATCCGTCTGGGGATGGTAAGCGGTACTCATATTTAACTTGGTCCCCGCACATTCTTGAAAGCTCCTCCAAAATCTGGAGTTGAACCTGGGGTCTCGATCTGAGACAATGGACGCTGGGACTCCATGTCGCGTCACTATTTCCTTAAGGTAGATGTCCACCAGTCTATCGACTGTGTATCTCTCATTGATAGGAATGAAATGAGCTGACTTTGTCAGTCGGTCTATAATCACCCATATGGCATCATGGTTGGCTTTCGTCCTTGGTAAACCGACAACAAAATCCATGGCTATCTGTTCCCATTTCCATTCGGGAATCTCCAGGGGTCGTAAAAGTCCACTTGGTCTTTGGTGCTCTGCCTTTACTCTTTGGCAAGTCAAACATTTGCTTACCCATTCTGCTACGTCCCTCTCCATGTTGGGCCACCATTAATACTCCTTCAAATCCCTATACATCTTGGTGCTTCCCGGGTGAATGGAATACCTTGAACTATGGCTTTCATCCAAAATCTCATCTTTAAGCTCTTGAATGTTCGGAACCCAAATCCGGTAGGAGTACCTCATTATCCCTTTATCAACTTTCTCAGTAGGATCTCTTCTCCAGTCATTGACTCTCTGCCTTCATTCATTACTTTCTCTTGGCACAATCTGATCTTTTCCAATAACTCTGGCTGCATCGAGATCTCAAACAGTTTTTCAGTTCCGGTTCCGGTTACCTTTACTTCTATTTCCATTCTCTCAAAATCCTTTATCAATTCTTCCGAAGTCGTTATCATTTTGAGTCTTTCCTTTCTACTAAGGGCATCAGCCACCACATTGGCTTTCCCCGGATGATAGAGAATCTCATAATCATAGTCCTTGATTAGCTCTAACCATCTCCTCTGGCACATGTTGAGCTCTTTCTGCGTAAATATGTACTTGAGGCTCTTATGGTCTGTGAAAATCTCGCACTTCTCTCCATACAAGTAGTGCCTCCAAATTTGTAGGGCAAAAACTATTGCCGCGAGCTCAAGGTCATGAGTAGGATATCTAATCTCGTATTCCTTCAGTTGTCTCGACGCATACACAATCACTTTACCGTGCTGCATAAGCACACACCCTAATCCTTTGTGCGACGCGTCATTATATATCACAAAATCTCTTTTTCCGTCTGGCAATGCCAACACCGGGGCCGTTACCAACCTTTTCTTTAATTCCTGAAAACTGTTCTCGCATTTTTCTGTCCATTCAAACTTCTCTGTCTTACGAGTAAGTCGTGTCAAAGGGGCTGCGATCTTCGCAAAGTCCTGTACAAATCTACGATAGTAGCCGGCCAATCCTATGAAACTCCTTACCTTTGTGGGTGTGGCTGGCCTTTCCCAATTTGAGACTGCCTCTATCTTGGATGGGTCGACCAATACTCCTTCTTTATTGATCACATGACCTAAAAACTGTACTTCATTCCGCCAGAATTCACACTTCAAGAATTTGGCAAATAACTGTTCCTCTCTGAGTATTCCTAGAGCTATCCTCAAATGCTCTGCATGTTCTGCCTCAGCCCTTGAGTAGATTAAAATATCATCGATAAAAACTATCACACACTTGTCCAAGTACTTCTTAAATACTCTGTTCATTAAATCCATGAAAGCTGCTGGGGCGTTGGTTAATCCAAAGGACATTACCAAGAACTCATAGTGCCCATACCTGGTACGGAACGCAGTCTTGGAAATATCTTCGGGTTTAATCTTTAGCTGGTGATATCCAGTTCTCAGGTCAATTTTGGAAAAATAAATAGCATCCTTTAGCTGGTCGAACAGATCGTCTATTCTAGGTAGCGGGTACCTGTTCTTTATGGTTAGCTTGTTCAACTCTTGATAGTCGATGCACAGCCTCATGCTCCCATCCTTTTTCTTAACAAATAATACTGGTGCTCCCCACGGAGACACACTGGGTCTGA
The DNA here is from genome assembly GCF_009905375.1 of Apium graveolens. Classification (NCBI taxonomy): domain Eukaryota; kingdom Viridiplantae; phylum Streptophyta; class Magnoliopsida; order Apiales; family Apiaceae; genus Apium; species Apium graveolens. The sequence goes on along the minus strand of NC_133651.1, from coordinate 234,064,862 downwards.
TCATATCCTTATCCAAAAGTTCCTGCAATTGGGTAGCTAATTCCTTCATTTCTAATGGGGCTAACCGGTAAGGTGCCTTTGAAACTGGCGCCGTCCCTGGAGCCAACTCAATAGCAAATTCAATCACTCTATCGGGTGGTAATCCCAGAAGGTCTTGTGGGAATACATCTTCAAATTCGTTGACTACCGGAATATCTTGTAAGTTGGGCACCACCTTCTGCGTGTCCACCACATAAGCTAGGTAAGCCTCATTTCCTTTTCGTAGCATCCTTTTGGCCTGGGCCATAGTCAAAAATTTCTGTGTCTGCCTCTTTCCTCTAAATATGACTTCTTTCTTTCCTGGGATATTTAACTTAACTTTCTTCCCCTTACAGTCTATCTGAGCATCATTGCTAGATAGCCAGTCCATTCCCAAAATTACATCAAACTCCCCTAATTTAAAAGGAATCAGATCAACACTAAAAGATTGTTCCCCTATGCCTAACTCACAGGCGGGGTGAATCTTGTTAACAGGAATAACTTCATGGTTGGCTATTTCTACTTGTAAGGGTTCTATCAAGGGTTCATCCTTAAGTCTTAATTTACGTGCAAAGTCTCTTGATATAAAAGATTTAGTTGCTCCCGAATCAAATAAAACATTTGCACTAGCTGAATTTAGAGAAAGGGTACCTGCTATGACATCTGAGTCTTTCATAGCATCCTGGATTGTCATGTTGAAAGTCCTCGCAGTAGGTGGCTTATTAGAAGCAGCCCTGCTTGCTCCTGAAGCTGCTGGTTTATTCCCTGGGCATTCCCTCCTCATGTGGCCTGGTCTTCCACACTGATAACAGATGGTGGTCGGGCTGACACTCGGGGGTTGCGAAGTACACTTGTTAGAATAGTGACCCTCTCGACCACACTTAAAACAGGTTACTGGCTTCCCCTTACACTCCCCAGAATGTATCCTACCACAAGTGTTACAGGATGGTAATGGGGGTCGAGACTGGTTGGAATAGGACCTTCCTGACTTCTGGCCGCTCTGGCTCACATTCACACCCATTAGCCGCTTAAACCCAGTACTCTTTCCCGGTAGGGACACTGCTCCTCGATTAAATCTAGTTGGGAAGCTCTCTCCTGCAGAACCTCCACCCATGCTCATACTTTTCCTCTTTATTCCCTTCTTCTCTCTTTCCTTCTGCATCTGTTCACTTCCGGCTTCTACAATTGTTGCCTTTTGCACCAGAGTGGCATAATCAGTAAGCTCAAGGATTTCCACCCTATTCTGAATCCACGGTTTCAGTCCCTGCTGAAACCTCCTAGCTTTCTTTTCCTTGGTGCTCACAAACTCCGGCACGAACCTTGATAACTCAGTAAATTTTGCTTCGTACTCTGCTACGGATAAGTTATTCTGCTTTAGCTCCAAGAACTTGATCTCCATCTGGTTCTCCATAAACCTCGGGAAATACTTTCCCAAAAATAACTGACTGAACCTCTCCCAGGTTATGATAGCATCTGTCTCCATGTTTTTCTTGGCCTCCCACCAGTAGTTGGCCTCTCCTTTTAGAAGGTAGGTAGCAAATACAGTCTTCTGTGCCTCATCGGTACTCAGAATCTCAAAGGATTTCTCCATTTCCTTTAGCCATGCCCTTGCCTCAACTGGGTCGGCTGATTCGTGGAACTCAGGGGGCTTAAGGGACTTGAAAGCCCTGAAAGAGTTTGCCACAACATTGTTATTTCCTTGAGGGGGTGGTTTGGGTTGACATTCCAAGTTCTGCCTTAGTAGTTGCATGAACTGGCCCATGGGATCCATGCCTGGGTTTGGTACTGGTTGCTCAACCTCAGTTTCTCCTTCTTCAGCCTCTATCTTAAATCCCTCAACAACATATGTTTCCTCCTCCTCTTCATACCGGGAGTCATCCTGTTCAACATAATCCTCATCTTCCTCTTCACTGTGTTCCTGGTTCCTATCGTCCTGGTTATGGCTTCCCTGGTCCTCAGATCCAGGGTTCGCCCTAGTTCCAATCTTTCTTGGCGGCATGATACTGATAAATATTTGGGAAATTCAATGTTAGGTCACAATCATACACAACATTATGCCTTGCACAGTTCTATAATGGGGAGAATGTATTTCGCAATTCTATTATATTATGACAGTTCTAATAAGAAGTGCAGTAATAATATTGATAAAAACAATGATCTCGTCAATAAGGAACTGAACTAAAAGGAAACAAATATATACATAATGTGAGAAATACATAGTTTGATCTGGTCAAAAGTACAACAGTGCTACAGCCATCTACCCAAAAGTGATACACAAGAGTCTATCTGTCTAGTCAGAAAAAGGGATGCTATATACAAGTCAACTATCCCGGAAAATTGGCTCTTACTAAGGCCTCGACTAACTAGACAACTAGACTATCCCATCGCCGATCTTGAATCACACACCGGAGCGGGTCAGCTCCCATACCCTTTCCATCACACGACGGAAGATATAGTCGGCCTGTCGCCTGGAGATCCTACCATGCCTGTCCCCCTGGAGCGATCGGAGTCTCGCTCGGGACGTGAGCTCTATCCCCATCAGCTCCCTCCTCAAGGATCAGGGTATAGTAGCCCTAGTCTCATAAGCTCGGGCACGCCTACCCGCCCTCTCCGCATCCAACTCCCTCCTGACCTCATCCAGCCGGGCCTGAGCAACAGCCACTCGGGTCCTCAGTACATCCTGAACATAGTCGTGGGCTAACAAACACTGCCTATGGGCAGGGTCGAGAGGTGGTGAATCCGGAGCCGCTGGGGGTGCCTCCTCGGTCTGCCTAGGCTCGGGAGTATGGGTCTCTGAGCTATCATCATAGGGGCTCCAAGATAGTGGTGGAGGGGTAGGAGCTCTGACCACCGGGAGTGTGGGTAAAGGGGTACCAGTGTACTCCACTATAGCTCCGACATGCTCCTCAGCTACTGGGACCTCATTCGGGTCCTCCTCATCTGATATAGCAATAACCTCTGTCTCTAACTCCTCTGAGGGGTCCTCCTCATCCTCCTCCATCTCAGGCTCCTCCTGATCCTCGGCATCTAGCAGTGCCTCATCATGCTCACGCTCGAACATCTCAGGGTCCTCTATCTCATGTGCCTACACATTAAACGAGCTATGTTACTATCATGATACTTATAAGGGTTCCCGTAAGGGTTTTAACTGTCAGCGCTACTTTAAGTAGTCCGGCCATAAACTTGGCAAGAGTTTTTATTATCTTTGTGAGTTTATTATTATATCGTCGCATCATCTCTGAGGTTTATAACGCTTGGCTCTGATACCATTTCTGTAACACCCCCAGATCCGGGGTCGGGGATCCGGGTCGTCACGGTCTTTCTTTCCACAATATCACTTAACTGAATTAATAATAAATAACCTCATGTTGTGACCCCACACTAATACACACCACAACCCGTTATAGTCTCAGAGATGAAATTGAAATAAGTACAAGTCTTTGAATCCACAATTTAAAAGTTAATTACAACCCAAAATGATTACTTGATAAGTTTACAATTAATTTCCATTATCTGCCACAAGTTATAATTATACATAATTAATTCCCAAAAGTAAAAGGTCTGATCTACTGATAGATCTACCTCTGCAGCTATAGCAGCTATGATCTCAACGGGAAGGCGCGGGGCGCTTCCCACGCTTTTGCGTTGGGTCTGCTTGAGTCTGGTCATCTTTCCTAACTGTTGTTGTGTGATGAAGAAATAAAGCAAGAGTGAGCATTACAGCTCGCAAGATAATATATAGTGTAAATAATAATGCAAGTATCTAAATGGATAACTTACTAAAATCCTTTATCAAGTGTAAGATAATTACGTACTGGATATAAGCAAAAACAAGGGATGAAGTTACCAAATACTTCATTATACTTATATCATTTATAAAACTACTTGAACTACCATTGTTCAAAGTATAATGAGTTTTCGACAGTTCATCACATAGATGAGACTACAAGATAAGATTTGAATAGATTAAATCTTTGAAATATTATTGAATGAAATGAAGTTATGAGATACTTCATTAAGTCCCGATATATATGTCCACACATATATCTCTTATACATTTCCTGAAAACCTCTGTCATGTAAAGTATGAACAGAGTTTGTAACATCCAATGAATTTTTGGAAAGGAAAAGAATTGTGGCATAAACCCGATATCTTGCTGATCAGGCAAAGATACCAATGAGTAACCTTTTCTACTGTAGATGGATGAATTCCTCGCCGGTCATCACCCTGGCCGCATTCGGACCTCGCGCTAGACCGTTACCCGGCCACTCACGCGTGGATGGACTGTCACCCAGCCTCTTACACCTTCATAGACCGTACCCCGGCCTGTCACTTATGCCGACTCAATCAGATGGACTTACTTCCCGAACATTGGGCAAGTAATCAAATTGTTGTCTCAAAACAGCAACCACGTTGCGAATATAAAATACACCACAGAGCCGGATCCCTCAGGTTTTGAGCGAGTATTTAAATCCCCTTGAAAGGAAGATCTTAAATATAAAAATGAGTTTTGGAATCCGCTCTAACCTTTAAAAATCATTTTGAAGACTCGAAAACATTTTTAAGAATGTTTGGAGTAATGCCGTTTTAATAAAATAAATCAGTCCCAATATATTAGAAAATATCTGAATATTATTATTTAAATAATATTCCCATAAGGATAAGCCTTATAAAAATAATTGAAGTAAAAGTTTTAAAACTCATACTTGAAATGGATATTAAATAACCAAAGATATACTTATACGAAAGCATGATCTTTATTTGAATAATCGAAAATAAGTTTGATTATCGAAACATTATTCTTTAATAAAATAAAGAATATTAATTTGTAAATAAACGGAGTCATAAATCCTCGAATAAATATTCAACTAATATTCATTAATTAAAATAAACGGAGTCTTAAGTCCTCGAATGAATATTCAAATTAATATTCATTAAATAAAATAAACGGAGTCATAAGTCCTCGAATGAATATTCAACTAATATTCATTAAATAAAATAAAGTTATCGAATAAAACTTATTCGATTAATAGTTTTGAAAACTATATCAATATATATATATATAATATACTCGGGAACATCGACTCCCGGTTTTAGAAAAATATTCACCTTTGGGTCCCCTATACTAAGGGTATACGCAAATACTGCTTATCTCTAGCATAGGTATTATGCAACTGAATCAACAAATATATATCAAGATTACGAAACAGGCATGCATATATACCATATCACATGCTCCAATATATTGCAAGAATTTGCTAATTAACCATCATGCATCCATCACAAGATAATGGATATACATATATACATCACAACAACAGTATAACGGGTAGAAAACTTGCATGAGCAACTGGGGGTGACAAATGGCTTGAGACGAGTCTGGTAATCTATAAACAACATATTAGTTGGAATTAAACCAAAGTCGCTTATGAATCTATACTTTAACCAATTAGACTCTAACACTCGCTTTGCGCTCAACGATTCCCTTAAGTCGCTCGAGTACCCTCGGCTCCACCATTTTTAATAAATTAACCATTAAGGGTTTTAAGGCGATTCTTTCGCAAGTGCCTTACCAACTGCCTAATACACTTTACATAAATGATTCATACTCCAATTAGTCCTTTAAGGTCTTTAACCTATATTTCCAAGTAAGGCGAGGGGTAATGGTTCGTTCGCGAAACGCCGTTACTTAAAACGGTCGTTTCTCCTTAACCGTACATCGGATTCAAACGAACCACATATCAAAACGAAGCTCGTAACATGAACTATCTAATCATGGCAATGGTCAAAATCTAACAGGGAGTTCTCGGGTCCTGATGTTAAGAGCAAAAACAGTCTAAAGTAAATCGGACATTACGACGACTATGTTTACGCGATTACCAATTTTTATTCTACTCCAAACCAATCACCAATCAACCACAATTCATTCATACAACCAAAATCCATCCATACCATAATACAACAGTCCCAACAACTCAATATTACCAATTTATACTTATTTCTCAATCATGAACTAAGAGTTTACTTAAGTTTATTAACTAATCATCAAGATTTACAACTCCAAAACATAATAAAACCAACCAATCTCTAAGTCTACAAGAATCATGCTTCTCATGAACCATAACAACAAAACTAAACCTAATACTCAAGTAAATTTAGGGTTTGGAGGGGTTATACCTTCCTTGGAGAGTGGAGAATCAAGTAATTAGCTTGGAATCACCCTTAAAAGTCCTTATCCAATCTTAATCTAAACAAAAACTGAAGAACAAAAATTTAAGTTCTTGAAAAACACTATTCACCCTCTTCTTCCATGATTTTTAGGAAGAGATTGTGAATGAATTAGAAGCTCAAACTTATAGGATAGTTATATCTATGCATAAGGAGTATTAGATAATTACCTCACTAATTAACAAGGCTTGGATCTTAGATTTTGGTTTTTTTCTTCTTGAAAACAAAGAGAGGCCGAGAGCTTTGATGAAGAAAAGAGAAGTCAACTTTGTGTTTTGGTGAAATGAATTGTTTTTGGCTTGGTTGGTTGCTTTTGATTTGTTTTAATTATCTTTTAACCATGAAAAATTGTGTGGTTATTAATCAACCACACTTCCTTCCCTTATGTCATGCTTAGGTCATCATGTGATGTCATCCTCCCACACTTGTCCTGTTCTTGTTGGTTTGATGACATCAACCTCACTAACCTCTTTGATTAACTTCTAATTACTTGGCTAATGACTGCTGATCTGCTATACGGTTCGCTTAACTTTCGTTTTCGTTTATCGTTTGAGGGATCATACCCGGGATCTTATTACTTGGGTTTCCTTAACCTTTCTCAATACATTATATTCCTTTTATGATCCTCTCTTATAATCCTTGAATTTAAATCCTTTTTATCCTGTTATCTTATACTCAATTCTTTCGGTATCTGGTGGATTTTCGGGAAAATCAAAGTGTTCGAATTTGGATTCTGACGATCTTTACATACACTTATTTATCATATAGAGTACTAATACGATCTCAGAATAACAATAAAAGAACCCCTACATAGCGCGGCATGAAAAGTTTTCTTATTGAGCAATATCAGCAAAAATACTATTCATAAGGGTTACAAAAAAAATTCAAAATTTTGGGGTTATTACATTGTAGCTGAGGTAGGATCTTCCAATAGGCTAGGCTTTCAACTTTTGATGTACCAGACTTATGTATATTTATGAATTGTAATAATGGCAAGGAATATGTAAATTATTCAGAAACCCTTTTTAAGGTGAAATGGTTTATAATTATGCAATAAAATGACTTGTGTTATTTTTGTTCATCTCTGAGACTATAACTTGTGGTATGTGTGTGTGTATATTGTGGGGTCACAGTACGCAGTAGTTGGTTGACTGTTAAGATTAAGTATTGATAAGGGAAATGGAACTCGTGACAACCCGAATCCCCGACCCCGGATTTGGGGGTGCTACATCAGCCGTAATAATGTATAGTATAAAAAGACTGTATAATAAATTCAAGTATAATTTCATATACGATAAATATGTTTATTTAAAATAGTTTTCCTCGGTGATTCACAACTTCTTTGAAAAACAATTTTTTTATTATCCCGCAAATACCTCAGTGGTAAACCCAGCACCTAGGCTTGGGTTACGGTATTGCATCACAATTTTATTTAGAAAAATAGGACATTCATCGGAGCCCCCGAGATACGATGATCATTCGTATAACGGTAGACTTTTCTACATATAGATGGACGACTTCCATACTCCCGGTTGTCACCCTAGCCGCATTCGGTCTATATATGCTTCCCCATTCATCCCCGGTATGTTTTGCATACTTCGTATGTCCCTCAGTACACATGGTACCTTCTCATACGAAAAAATTATATATCAGTCTCCCTAGTCCACGAAGTACTGGATCTCTACCCTTCCTATGTCCATTTAAGAATCCTGTCATATACTTGGAATCATCGAACTATATCGAAGTTCCCCAAGCGTTTTGCTTGTTGATAGGCACAACTCGTCTCATATGTATATATATATATGTACTTCCGAGAATTTTCAGAGGAAGTACTAATGATGTGAGTTGACCGTTGTCAACAGATAAATTAATAAGGGAGAGTTTCTTTTAAAACTATGCTCAAGTATTTAAAATAAGTCGAGATAAATTCATCGATAATCTGAAAGTATTCGTATGATTTTCTGAAATCCGGAGTATTTTTGAATAGGTTTTATGATTTTTAAATCATATTAAATCATTTAATTAATAAATTAATAAATAAATAATAATTATTAAATAAGAATGATTATGTTTTAAAGAAACATTTGAAATAATATTCCACAACTATTTTACGTTTAAATAATTAAAGTAATCTTTAATAATATAATAAATCGAATTTGAAATAAATAATTATTTGTTATTCGAGTAGTTAAATATAGTTGAGGGAATATGATCTTTGGAAATCGTTTTAAATAATTTTGAGGTATATAATACTTCGCAAGTGGACATTGAGACCCTTGGAATAAAACAATTGCGGACTTTTAGTCGTCCAAAACTTCTCCGGAATTCTTCCGGGTTTTTAAATAAATTATATCGACCGACACTTGGTCTATAATATATAATACCACGCTACTCGTTAGCGTAAATATTCTCAAATATAACAACTCCGGAATACTTCCGGGTTTTTATAAACTTAAACCGACCAATCCTCGGTCTAAATATATCGTTTCAAATCTGGTACTTTTATTATACCAAAATCATCATATCTTATGATTCCAATATATAACAATTTGTAAATCACCGTAAAAAATTTATTATGCATATATTGCAGTATTTAAAAGCAATCACAACACAACAGTTCTTAAAAGGTAGGGTTTGAAAACTTGCCTGAAGTCCAAGATACGTTTCCCGACTTTCTCTCGTTCCGGGTTTTCTAATCAACAAACATCATAATCTTAATCAGTATTTCTACTCTCATTACCAACTTATATTTATAATAAGTTCAATACTTCATAATTTTCAATATTCGATCGACTCAAAATAAGTATCAATCCTTGGTCGAAACGGACGGTCAAAGTGGTCTCCTAGAGTTGACTTTACCGAATGTTACTATTACGCGACTCGCACTCTAACATTTTTAATAAATCATAAAATTAATATTTTAATAAGAAACCAACTCAAGGAGCTTCTTGAGTGCTTTTAATATTTATCATAAAAGCTTCATTTTGATAAAACGAATTTAATTAGGTGAAAAGCATTTTAAAAATTCGGTCAACTATGGAGTTTTACTATTCAAACTGTTTTCACTAAAACGTTGATATCTCTCAAACGGTAAACTCAATTGACGCACCGTTTTGCGTACACGATCTAGAAAAAATTTAGAACACATCTTTTGAAAAAGGTTTTCTGGTAACCGGGGTGAAAATCCCTAAGTTGCAGTTTTCTAACAGGGGTTGCGTTGGGTGTTTTTACTCTGCGCGACCTCGACTCCGACATTTTTATAAAATTAAAAATTAATATTTTTACTTGATATTTTTATGGAAGTTAAAAAAATCTATTTATTAATCTCTTTAAAAATTTCATTATTTTTAAATATTTTTATGTTGATCATTTATATTTACAAACTTCGTAATTTGTAGCAGTTTTTGTCGCGTAAATCACTTTTACTAAAACAGTCATAACTTTTGATCTGTAAATCAAAATCAAGCGATTTAAGCGCCTAAACGATCCTCATAAAATTTTATATCAAAATAAAGTCTTACTTTTCAATAAACTACAGTTTTTATATTCGGGAACTTCTGCAGAAAACTTAAGTTGTGTTTTATTCGCTTTAACGATGTTACGATTACGATCCGAGTTTCGTTTACGTTCTAAATCATCAATTAACTATCAACAATCACCATATCATCATATCAAAACTAAATCCTTTCATGAACATCATGTTCTTGAGGCAACAAACATCAACCTTAATACTAACTAACTAAACATCAAGATAATATCAAATTAATCATCAAAACCATATTTATATCCAAGATCCTTACTTTTCTTGAAACTTAAAACTTAAACAAAGTTTGGATGAAGGTTTATACCTTTCTTGATAGCTTGGGAGGTTCTGTTCTTATGGTTGAACCTTGGAAGGGATTGGTTATGCTTAAGGATCCTAAATTATGCCATTAAAAACAAGAAAACAAAAAAAGATTTTCGGAGTTACTATTCACCAACAATTTTGAGCAAGGATTTGACTATGCTATACTAAACCAATGGTCATGAAATTTTGAACGTACCTTTTACATGATATGAGGAATCTTTGGTTAAAGTTTGGTGATTTTTGAATGAGTAGAACATGATATATGAATTTTCCTTTCCATGGTGTTCTTGAAAGCAGCATTGTGTTTTGAAGAGAGAGAGAGAGAGTTTTTGTTACTTCTTGGAAATGCTTCTCTTGGAAGATTTGTGAGATATGATTTATTATATATCCTAGTACTAATAAATCCATGAATATCTTGGCTAGCATCCTAGGTTTACAAGCTATTCTACTTAGTTTAGACTTTAGGCTTACTATTACTAGCCTTGAGGTTATCATTCTATCTAGTCTAAGTTACTATTTGGTTACTTGACCATGGTTAGTTTCTTACCATAGTTAGCTAGTATAGTTAGCTTGGTTTGATATGTTTATTTATTCATTTACGCATTCACTCGGTCGCTTATTTGTTTTCGTAATAAATTCTCGTAAACGGTCCGCGGTGTAAATTCTTTCTTATATATTCTTTATGTTTTGAAGTTTCGTACTTGGATTTGAATTTGTAGGATTTTAAATTTGTAATTATATTTTGATTCTTGTAATCCTTGATGGTTCATAGATACGGTCATTTTTCAAAGTTCGTTTTTTTTCGAAAACTAATAGCGTTTACATACACTCATTTGGTAATTTTGAATTATTTTAAAACAGGAAATTCAGAAACAAAAATTGATTTGGGAATTAGGTGTTTTGGGGATCAAACCCGGGTCAGGAAAATCAGTAAAACGGGTCAACGAAGAACTGGGTCGGGTCACGTCACCAGAAAGCTTCAATTCCGGCAACAATGTCCGGCCACCGGACTTCCATTCCGGCTATAAACAACAACCCAAATTCGGGGTTAAACATCGCAATTGATACAGTTTCTAACTCCAAATCATCCCAGAAATCTAGCATAAACAACAATTTCCCCGAACGACAATTACATCGTCTTCCCCGATGAGTTTCAGCCGGAATCCGGCGAAAAACTGGCTTTGATCGAATCCAAACCAAATTAGCTGATATATATCTCAAAACGCAGCTTTACTTATTTACAATTTGATACAATCATCCTTAATATAAAGGAACTAAAAATTAAACTGGAAATACGAATCAAAATTTTTCAAAAACTTGTAAACTCGACTATATAATTTCAGGAATCATTTGATTCATATCATTATACAATTCGATTGCAAATTACATCAAGAAGCTATTCCAAGCATCAGAATCTATCAATAACCCTTAAATGAAAAAAGCCCCAAATTCAATTAACAATATTCATATGAACATAATCAATAATTTAATATTGCGAGAATCAAACCCAATTTTAAACATGTTTTTGAACTCCAAATTTGACATATAATATACCAAAATGATCAGGACAAAATTATCTACAAGATATAATTATCAAATCATACAAACAACATCATGAACAAAAATTCCTATTTTAATCCTTAATTATTTTGAATTAAAATAAAAAAAATAAAAAAAATCACCTTGATTTCTTCACTAAAATGGTTGATTGATTCAGAAAGTACTTTTCGAGAGCTTCGATTTGATATATGGCACGCCCGAATCGGAGTTCGATACAGCCTTTATTTGTGCGTTTGATTTTCAAGAACGTAACGAATAATTAGGGTTTTCTCTGTATTTTATCGGTTTTAACTGAGTAATTATGATTATCCGAATAAAATAAAATATTAAAAGGGCTATTTACATTTATGGAATATTAGTTCGTGTTGGATTGTATTGGATCGATAAATTAGTTACTTAGCCGCTAAGTAACTGCAAAAACGATCTCATTTGATACCCGTATTGGATAATTATCCAAACCGAGCTTTTTATAAAATATTTTATACAAAAATAATATAATATTATCCCGTCTTTTGAGAATACGAGTTTTATTGATTTATCGAAATGATTATCGTATCGAAAATTTTGCGCCGGGACGTGCACGAGTCAAACCATAACCCCGATTGAAAAATTTAAAACACGAAAAATGTCTGGAATTATTAGATTAGGTTAGGAAAGAGTTTTTGGAAGAGTTTTGGGTTGTAAAAAAGTAAAAACGGTTGAAGTTGGACGATTCCCGGCTTTATAAAATATTTTTGTAATTATTCAGAAAATAATTAATAAAATCATAAATCATAATAAAATCATATAACACTCCCAAAATTTACCAGAAAAATACCTTAATTATATATTTTTTTATGCTCGACATATTAAAATTAACGTACTCACATTTTATTATATATAAACATCCAAATATTATTATCAATCAACAGATAATTCACCAAAAATTCACATTATAATCACATAATAATCATTTATTGATAAAGATAATTATACGCTATTTCCCGAATATTACACAACTCTTCACTATAGAGATCCAAAACTTCTAACTTTTGATGCTGAAGTAGCTAGAAGGATATTTGAGAGAGAATGTCCAGATGTTGATATTGAACAAATCAGACAGGTAGAAGAAAATTTCAAATTTTTAAAACCTGATGCTACAAACACTGATGATATTTCAACATATGATGATATTCCCGGAGAGAAAGACCGAGAGGAAGAATTGTGATCAAGAAACCCAGTCAAACTGCAGATGTTGAAAGACGTGTTTTAAGGTCCCAAGCAATTCTAAATGTTGACAGGAGGTATAAGGGGAAAAAGAAAGTTGGTGAATCTTCAAAGCTTTAACTGGCAGACTCAAACTCTGATTCAGAAGTCTCAACCCCTGACAAAACTCAAGTTGTAGATATTCAAGTAAAAGCTGATGAAAGTATATAATTAACCTCTGATATTGCTTAAATTAAAGAACCCGAAGCTCAACCAATCTTAACCGCTGATGTTACTCATATTGAAGATAAGACTAATCAAGAAATAAAAGCTGAACATGCAATTCCTGAAAAAGAACAAAACTCTAATGAAGAAAAATATGAATCTAAGGATTCCCCAAATCTTGATACTTCCAACTTTCTATAGCAGAAAAGAAGAAGCTTTTATGGAGTAAAAAGTCACATGCACCTCAAAGAGATTCATCTAAATCCATTAAAAAAATCTTTGGTGGTAATTCATAAGCAAGATTGGCTGGCAGAAGAGGTGGGTTGGTACTTTCAACTGTTGATACTTACACAGCGAATGCCTTGATTCTTAGAGAGCCAAGGAATTTGACAGGAATTGGTGAGAATGTGAAGTTTAAATATTTAAAAAATATCATATCAGTTCAAATTGTGCTTGATTTATTTGACACAAATAAGCCAAAAGAAAAGATGTTGTATTTTCTTGAGTCAGGAAAAAGGTTAAAGATTTCACAAGAACATATGAGAGACAAACCATGAAAGGAGTCAGAATATATTGTAACTATGCTAAAAATAATCAACTCTACAACTGCTAGGTGGTCTGCTAATCTGAAGGACTTGATTACCAGAAAGCAGAGAAGAATGAACTATAAATCCAAGTACATTCCAAAATATATAACTAAAGATGATCAGACTGTTGATATGCCTACAGGAGGAGCTAGGGTAACTACTTCTGTTGGGATAAAAAAATTCACTTTTAATCCAAATGGTAAGAAGGTTGGGTTTCTTGAGCTATATAATCTATCACTTGGAAGATCTAACATTCATGACCTCAGAGAAGCTATTTATCAGAATGATGAATCTACTGAAGAGCTGAAAAATATCAAACAGAAAATAAAGATGTATTTGAATGTGCTTGACTAAAATTTACTCAGAAAATTCTTTGATGATGCTACTATTTTTCCAAAGTGCAATATTGAAGTTAAAGTCTGATACACTGACAAAAAGATTATATATTTGTTAGTATTTCTGCATGTACATAGTTTTGACATCATCAATTAGGAACTTGTACATAATTACTTAATGAACAAGTTATGGGAGATTGTTAGATAAAATTGATGATATTAGTGTTTAGAACTATCAGAGTTTGCCATTAGAGTTTATTAACTGCAAGAGGTCGGAGTTTATGAAGTCATCAGTATTTGACAGATCAGAGTTTAACATCAACATTTATTTATCATCATCTATAAAGACTAATTTCCATAAAGTTATTAATTCTATCTAGAAAACTTTAATTTGCAGAGATATGTCGGTGTAGGACTTTACATAATTGTATTTATCAATAGTTGGATATAAATTAGGATACCTTTTTCATGTATATCATATCAACTGATTGATTGTGTAACTGTGTAGTATATAAGCACAGATTAGGTTAACACTAAAGGTGTCATGTATTTTTTATCATAAACATAATGTAGAAACTCTCAAGGATCTCTGTTCATCCTTTGAGAGAGTTTTGTAATCAATTTTTATTCATCACTATAAAATTATTCTTCATTATTGAGTTCTTAATTCGAATTGATTGTTATAACTGTATTCACCCCCGCTTTATAGTTAATTAAAGGCCTAAAATGCTGTAGATTGAAAAATGTTCTAAGTCAAGTGTAAAGAAGAAACAGATCAAGTGATGTCAAGAAGTCTATCGAGAAGTCAGATAAGCTTATATAGAAGTCATTCTACTTTTAGAGAAGTCATTATACTTGTAGAGATGTCACACTACTTGTAGAGAAGTCCAAGGCTATGTAGAGAAGTGGAGATATCGACAAGTCAAAAATATATGTAGAGAAGTGGAAACATCTACAAGTCAAAACTGTATGTAGAGAAGTGGAGATATCGACAAGTCAAAACTGCATGTAGAGAAATGGAGATCTCGACAAGTCAATCTGCATATAGAGAAGTGGAGATATCGACAAGTTAATCAACATATATGGAATTGAAGATATCGACAAGTTAATCTTCATACAGAGAATTGGAGATATCAACAAGTCATAACACTTGTAAAGAAGTAGAGATATCCACAAGTCTTTCTACATGTCAATATGAGACATCTCTATACAATAATGCAGATCTCGATAACAGCTTTAATTACAGAATATAACCAACTTGGAGATTCAAGATTATCGGTCAACAAACCATTTTATCACTAAGATAAAAATTCTACAAATGGAGCTTGAGGAGCGCAGAATCAAGGGTTCAGATGAATTGGACAAAAGAGGGTCACAAACCTAAAAGATCATATGCGGATTTACTGCATTTAAAATGGAAATAGACAAAAGGACTTTAGAAAATGTGTTAGTCTATTTTAGTGCAATTTCTGTAAACTGTGCATGTTGATCTATAAAGCATGTCACGGATCCTTAGTTAAAAAAATAGATCTAGAATTCTTGTATTCTTGTTAGGTAATGAATACAACACATAGGGGGGTGAATGTGTTTTGGTTATTTTTAAGGCTTTTTGAATGTTTGTTATTTGGTGAACAAAGTATATTAGAAATGCAGTAATATTATGCTAACTGAAAATAAATAGTGCACACAATATTTCAAAACTCACTTAATTTTGTATTAAAATCAAGCTAGTGTTTTGCTACAAATCCTGGGTTCTTTTTAAGTAAAGAACACATGTTGGAGAAATAGCAGGGAGGAGGAAAAAGGTAAAGCACATGTACTCTACACCACACCATTGTTGTTTGTAACTACGGATCCTATTGTACGGGAGAGTTGGTAAAACACATGGTGATTTTCTAGTAATCAGAAGAAGTGGTTTGGTTCATCACTATTCTTAATAAGGGGAGAAGCTGTTTTCCAAAAGGGGAGTACCATTAGTTCTTATCTACAGATCCTATTGTAAAGGAGAGGTGGTAGACGAAGGTGATCTCCTTTAAGCAGTTGATTCTCATATGGGGAGAAGCAAGAGAGATATGCGCTTCTCAACAGAAAATATGGTTGTACAAAAGAAGCTGTTGATGATTACTTCAATAATGAGAAGTATTATCTGGCAGAGATTTGAAGAACCAAGGAAATGAAGATGAAACTACTTGAAGATCAGTTCAGTGCTAGAGGAACAAGAATCTTTTATTTCAGTTACTGAAGAAATCTGGAAATACAGAATTTGATCCAGAAAACTAGTAGCATTATTTACAAGTCTTGGTACTTTACTTTTTCTAGTTGTTAGTTAAGTTATCCTCTCTATTTAATTTGTTTCTTAGATTTAACAATCAAATAGGGGGAGATTGTTGGTGAGACTACATAGCTGTATGAACAGTTACGTGATAACTCAACTCAATAACAACACTAGAACATGACAGGTTAATAATACTATGACTACACAAGAAATCAGGATGAATGAAGATAAGGCAAATACAAAGAATCAAAAGATTAAAAGAAGGCTTGAAGTCTGTTTACAGGTCACTGAAAGAAGCTCATTAATATGTTCATGCCTCAGTGAAGAATAAAGGTTAAAGACTTTCAAGGTTTCTAAAATGTTAAAGATTCAGTCTATAAGTGCTAATAGAAGATTTCAGTGTATTGGCATTGATTGAAGATAGATAGTGTATGAAGCATATGAATCTGAAGAATTGAAGACAGGGTATAGACATAGGTTAATGAAGACGTTGTCTAAAGTACGATAAAGGATTCCGGTGAAAGTACAATTGTTTATTGACAGTCAGTGTCTGAAGCAATAAAGTTGTTGCAAGCTTAACAATTTAATCAAGGCTATAATACGAAGACCTGAATCGGGATTAGTCGTCTGTGAACCAGACCAGTTGCACTAGATGTCAACAACTCATGAAAGGAATCTAGATATTATTTATAGAAGAATTGTTAAAGTACGAGAAGACGTGCACATGGTATACAGCTAAACGACTCAAGGGACTGGCGAAGCTCAAAGTTTAATTCTTATATTAAATAACTTTATTTAATGGATTTTAATATAATTTATTTAATAAACTTAAAATGATTTATTTTATAAACTTTAAATAAGTTTATTTTATAAATCTAAATTAGTTTATTTATATAAGTTCTATTTAAGTTTATTTTATAAATTAATTTAGTTACAATTTAAACTTAAAAAAAAGAAAGAAAAAGAAAATACAAAAAGAAAAGAAAAAGAAAATATAAAAAGGAAAAACAAAAAAAGGAAAAGGAAAAAGAAAATAAAAAGAAAACAAAAAATAAAAGAAAAAAAAAGAAAAAAAGGAAAAAGAAAATAAAAGAATTAAAATAATAAACAAACAAACGTGATGTAGTTAGTTTGTTTTGGTTAAGTACAATTTGTACTAGTAGCCCCTGTGGTCGCCACAGGGGAGTTAGTATAATAGAAATCAAATGGTGTCGTACTAGTATACTAGTAGTCGCCACAAACTCCCTTCCTGTACCCCTCTTGTTGTCGCCATAGAGCTCCCTCATGTACTTGGTCGCCATAGAACACACCTTGGTCGCCACAGAGTAAGCACTCCCTGGTCGCCACATAATCCTCAACCAAAATTTATTGTACAATCAATTATTTGTGTGGTTCAATTTCAGCCACACAATTTAATTGATATAATCCTATACAAGCAGCAGATGAGTTCAGTTGTTCTGTTTATCTTCTTCTCCAACAAAAAGAGAGCTGATAAAACAAGAAGCAAAGATTTATAGAGAAGCTCTGGCACCTTGAATATCCGTTTAATTTCTCACCGGAGTAACGTTATAATGCTCGATTTAACTCTTGTATAATCATAGGGGCATTATAATCGTTACCCGGTAATTAAATCCTTAGACAAACAAAAGTTAGATCATTGTATAGGGTTTAATTTGTTGATCTTTGTGGAAGCTAGGAACTTTGTTGTTCTTAGATTGTAGCCGATTAATTTATTTGCCGGAGTGTAGCAACACCCTCGAGAATTTATATATGAATATATACTTCCCTGAATATCTCGTGTTCCTCGTTTTATATTCTCAAACACTATTCACCTCAATAACACGGAACCACTAACCGAGCACTAAATCTATATCCGCTAAAGATTCGAAAGAATTTTTAATTTAGTGATTATTGTATTCAACCCCCCCTTCTACGATAATTCGAGACCTAACAATTGGTATCAGAGCTGACTGATTGATACACAAATCAGGATCCTTAGCTCAGTACAGCTCGGTGTGCAGAAACTGTTTGAACTCCAATTAACGAGAGACTCTGTTAAATAAATTTATTTTATTAATTTAAATTCACATAAATTTATTTTGTAAATTTTATTTAGAAAATTTAATTTATAAATTTGATTTAAATGAATTTATTATTTAAACTTGAATAAGTTTATTTTATGAATTTATTTTAAATAAATTTATTTAAAAATTTGAGTTAAATAAATTTATTATTTAAATTTTAGTAAATAAAATTTTTATAACTAAATCTATTTTTCGGTTGTTTTTGGCTGCCAGATTGAATTGTTTTTGCTGCCATTTATCACTTGTTTGAAACCTGTCATTTCTGAATAGCAACAAGTAGATGTACTTGTTTTAGTGGCAGATGTGTAAAGGAATTGTTTTGGTAGCTAATTGATAAGAAACTAAACAAAGCAGTGTCTTTTTTTCTGTTTGTGTGCCACGCGCGAGAAAGGAAACAAAGCAGCCTCCTGTTGAAGCGCACGCGCGGCAATAAAAAGAAAGGATATGTTTATTTGTTTGAATTGGCAGCAAATCAAGCACTCCAAGTAAAACAAGGATTTACTCTAGTCGCCATAGAGTTTGCAACTCAATTTTTTTCCAAGGAAAGTCGGCGCACAAGAGTATTATTAGGTCGCCATAGAATTATCCGGTTACCAATTAACAAAATTTGTAGCTCCTTAATAATTATTTCTGATTTATTTATTTTTTCATAAAATTTAAAATTCTTAAATTTAAATTTTTCTTAAATAATAATTTACATTTTATTTAATTTTTAAGAAAATTCAAAATTCTTAAAAATTAAATTTTACGTAAATATTTATTTTTGATTACTTTATTTTCTAAGAAAATTAAATATATTGGAAATTTAAATCTTTCTCAAATATTAAATTAAGGGTAATCAAGGTATTGGTACACTCGAGATTCCTCCGGGCTTTTAAAGTGGATTTTAATCTTTTGAAGAAAATGAAGACCATGTGTTATTCAGACGGAAAATTCCCGAACACGGAAATTATAGATAATGGTTTTCTTATTCCAATGGAACTGATTTCAAGACCTACAGAT
Organism: Apium graveolens; assembly: GCF_009905375.1. Taxonomy (NCBI): domain Eukaryota; kingdom Viridiplantae; phylum Streptophyta; class Magnoliopsida; order Apiales; family Apiaceae; genus Apium; species Apium graveolens. The sequence continues at coordinate 234,045,516 of NC_133651.1, read as the reverse complement.
GAAAATTGTGGAACTTCCTCAAAGGCTTACTCCATAGGATACCACTGGGTTTTCAGACGCAGGGAATGAATGAAATTTCTACGGGTACAATTTTTCTATGAGATTTTAAGACAAGTCTATGATTCCAAATTATACAGTCAAACAATGGTTTGTACCAATGCTACATTTATCCGGGAATCCCAGAGATCTGAAAGGTAGGAACTGAGGAGGTCAGAGAGAATAGTGGGGACATACAAAGATCTCAGTTACATGCAGTAAAGTTGGAACCTCAGGACAGAATGTAAGAGTTACTGATAGCCGAATCAGAAGAAGCTCAGGTAGATGTACTTGAGGAACTGGACGTCGGGGCAGTATTTCACATGTCAGGAAAGTTTGGTCATATCAGATTCACAAGGAATACATAAGATATATCCAAGGATCAAGTCTATCTATTCTGAAGCAAAGACTTTTACAGATTTAGTTCAAGAGGTGATTACAAGACTGAGATTGGGACATAAACAAGATTTGATAGCTACAGTTATGACAATAATATGTGTCAAGTAACTATCAGGGATTTTGCTACAACAAAACAAGAAGCTTGACAAGCAAGGATGAGTAGGGATTCAGTTGAAGAGTTGAGACAAAGGTGGAATGTTTTCTTAGAGAAGCAGCCAGTTAAAACTTATAGTGCACGGGAAAGAGTTGGGATGGATCAGATGACAAGAATAATGAATATCTTCTTTTCATAGCAATCTCTGAAGATGATCAACTCACATATCCCAGGTTTCAATTTCTTGAACCACTGCAATATCTTGTTCTTAATATTCAATGCATGATAAGATCTTAGTGGTTAAATGTTTAACACTCGCATAAGCATGATAGCATCACACATAGATAATGCTGAACTAGTTCACTAGATTATTTTTCTGGTAACTAGGATTGATGTTTAACTTGTGCATGTTACTTTAGATGATCTTATATATGTGTTTGAATATTTATTGAACATGATTTATTGCTTTAGTGAGATATATGTTTTCCATCATATAAGACATTTGTTAATGCTTATTTTCTGTATCCTATTACAATGTGATTTATCCATTTAATCTGAATTGTTTCTTAAGATGTATTAGTTTATATTTGGATTGAGATATCTAAATGAGATACATCAACCGGATTGGACTAGATAGAATTAGTGATTTATTTGTTAATTCTGTTTATTCCATATCATGTATGTCTTGCTTAATTCTTATGTGTAATTTTTCTGAATTAATGCCATGTATTCTCAATACAATGCTTGCTTATTCTTTATGCCATGAATGCATATTCTAGTACTTGCATTAATTATAGAAAAAGCATGTTTAGGATTATAATGGGGCAAAGCTTTCTAGTCCTCCTTATGTAAGGTTGGAACCATTTTCCCCTAGCCTCGAGACAAATTTGTCAAGGGTATTTAAATGGAGAAGATGGTCAGTCAAATATAAGAATTAACATGATAAGGTAGCAGTTGTTGTTATATCTGTTTATAGTAAAATCTCTAATCCAACTGGACCCAAACTAATAAGTTGGGTACCAAGAACTGTTAATCCATTTGTGAGTGCAGGACATAATAGGTTAATTGATTCATATGTATTCTTGGTAATTCATACTCAAGAAATATGATCAAAGAAAGAGCCTCACAATCAAATATGATTGACAAAAGCTATTCCGTCAATAATCTTTGGAGATGACAACAAAGGTTTTCATTACGGGACAAAGCTATACTGAAAAAGGGATGTCATCATGGATTCAACAATTGCTATCACTGATAAAAACTAATCATTGGAGTCACTGATAATAATTGAAGCATCTTTCTTGCTAGAGAATCAGGGCACAAATCCTCTTATCAGACAGTTCTGCATCAAAGGAAAAAATATTAATTCAAAGAAGGATTAGTGTTTCATCTGAAGCAGGAAGGTTGAGAAGCTTGCTCTGATTAAGAGTAAGGAAATGATATGCTCGTGGCTAGACTGGAATCTCAGGAAAGGTAAAGTCAACAGTTTCAACTGTAAAGCTTCATCCGACAAAAGTTTAGCTATGGCATTGGAAGCTCTCACTCTTGAACATCAACACAAGAACTCTTTTTTAAAAAGGGTTTAGTGAGAGGACTGCCTCATCTGGAATTCAGAAGATGTTAAACGTGAGGCATGTCAGAAAGAGAAGTCAAAGACAACATCACATCAAATTAAAGATATAACTTAGTGATAGTGGATGACAACTCTTAACACAAAGTTGTTGTTCGTACGTTCTCAAGACAAGACATCACAGATGGTGATTGATCATATCAGAAGATCAAGCTAGAAGCAACTGTAAAAGAAATGATCTTGTGGTTAGATAAAGGGAATGAATTCAAGAAGTAGTTATGATTATATCTGTAACATTAAGAATATTTTGAGACATATTCAGCACTAGGAGCTCCATGTCATGATGGAGCGGTATAAGGGAAGAAACAGAACATGATTAAAGCTACAAGGGAAATATCAAGCTAATCAAGATTTTCTAAATACCAAAGGACTGGAGCAGTCAACACAGTTTTGCAACAAGTAAGATCAAGCCTTGATCAGGATGGATACATGAAGACCATTAATGAGTTAATGGCCAATAAAAGAAAACACTGGATAACCTGAAATTGTTTGGAGAGAATATTCTACAGAAGCAAACAATGAAATGTTTTCAGTTGTTTGAAGATCTTGGCATTTGTAGCTAAGACTTGTCAGGATATTTTTCATGGCTACTCAGTGGAGTATACAACCTACAGGGCATTTGTGGTTGATCAACAGAAGATGATTGTGGCGCCCTCCCAACCCGGGTCAGAAGTTTGGGGTCCACACATACACCTTATTTATAACCTGCTTATAACAATAATAAAGATAATAATAATATATGCAGTGACCCTACTTACCAACCACCACGGACCGCAACAGGTTAAAGTATGCACATAAGCCAAACACACTAATATATTACAAACCGTTCAAATCCCAACTATTTCAAACTCAAACCGAGTATTAAACATTATTACAAACTTTTACAAACTTAAATTATTCCAAAAGAAGCCTACTAGCTCGGCTTTCTCAACCTGAACCCCTAGCTCTCGCGCTGGACTGGGGATCCTCTTTACCAACTGGTTCCTTTTTAACTGGAAAGAATATAAACAACATCGCACGAATGAGCTAACTAGCTCAGCAAGTCACAATGACAAAACTGAGAATAATGATCATCAGGTGAATATGTTTATGATATCAAGTGAACAATGGATTATAATTTAGAATTGGATATTATACTTTTAACACATACTTCTATCTACCCTTCATTTTACCCAAATCCGATTAACGGATTGAAATCTATGCAATAACGAAGTAAACACCGAATATATAGACCGATAGTCAAACAACATGTCACGTATAACACATAATACATCACGTAATCAATGACATATCATTTATAAAGAAGTCTCGGGTCATAAATTTGCTTTCGGGTATTTAAAATAATTTTTAAAACATTTTTCGGAATTAAAACGGGTCGTTGGATCAATTTCGGAATAATAAACAGGGTTCGGTTGGCCAATTCTGGCTCCGAAACAATTTTAGAATAATTATCGAGCCTTGAAAATAATTTAGAATAATATTTTAAAGCTCGAAACTATTTTTCGAAATTTTTAAATCATTTTTAAATAATTAAATCTAATTAAACAAATAATTAAAAATCAATTAATAATAAATTAAATCAATTAATCAATTACTTTTCGAATTAATTGACTAATTAATCAATTAAAAATTAACTGAAATTAATTAACTAATTAATTCAGATTTATTTGTGAATTAAAAATAATTTTCGGAATTAAAATAATAATTTTTAGAATTTTCAGAAATTAAAAACGAATTTTTATATTAAAAATAATTAGGAAATATGATTTTTAAACATTTTTAAAACAGGAATCCAATTTTTGCAAAGTCTGGAAACTTCAGGGACCTAACTGTATCATCCCCAAAAGTCCAGGGACCAAACTGTAAATTTTACATCCCGTCGCCGGAAAATACAGGGGTGGCCGGAGAACACGATTCCGGCCTCCTCACCTTGCCACAAGCTCCAGATCACATCTACAGGTTACCAGGAACACAACCATGCAATCAAAACAACCTAACAATCCCTGAGTTGGCCGGAATTTGGCCGTGAAATTTTCCAGTTTCCGGCGAACATCGGAAAACTTCAAAACACAACTCCCTTCTCTACAGACCTCGTTGGTTCATGAAACTTATACGACTAGATTGCAAATTTTACAGAGAACACAACCCACTATAACACAACATCAATCTATCACAGAATAAGAAACCCCCAAATTTCAATTAAGAACATTCATACGGGTTATAAACCCTAATTTTGAAATTCGAAAATTAAACTCAAATTTGAACATGTTATTGAACTCCAAATCAGACGTATGACATATGAAAATCATCAGGAAAACAAGCTCTACAACATGCAATCATCAAATCATACAAACAATCATCCGAACAAAAATTCATATTTTTAATAAAATAAATTCGAAAATAAATAAATTTTTAGAAAAATAACCTTGATTTCTGCAGTGAAACAAAGCTCAGAATCTGATAGAACACCTCAAATCCTTCATTTTGGTTACTCAAGCTTTGAAAACAGAGATCGGTAACGCCTTCGTTTTGCTGTTTGATTCTTAGAACAGTTTTAGGAAATTAGGGCTTTTCTCTGAAAATTATTTAATTAACTATCTGCAAATGATTTTGATACGAAATAAAATACGGTAAAAGGGTATTTATAATTACGGAAAATTGGTATCCCGTTGGATCATTCCGGATATAAAATGGTACGTTTATTTATAAAAACTGATCCAAACGGTATCAGTTTTCGGGATAATTATCCAAATCAGTACAATTTGTACTGCGGTCTTGGTCTCAGCGCCTGGTTACACGTATTACGAAGTGATAATTGGGATAGTTTAATAAAAAGCTCCTGTTTATCGAAAATACGGGTTTTATTGATTTACCGAAACGAATATTGTATCGAAAATGTTGCGCCAGGACCCGCGCAGGACAAACCGTACGTCGGATCGAAAAAGTCGAAACATGGAAAATGCTCGGAATATTACAATTAGGTTAGGAAGGAGTTCTCGGAAGAGTTTCGGGTTCCAAAAACGTAACAACGGTTGACGTCGGTTGGTTCCCGTTCTTATAAAATAGATTTTAATTACCCGGAAAAAGATTTTACAAATTTCATATGATTCTTATAAATTCATAAATCAACATAAAAATAATTAGGAAGATATGACAATTATCTATATTTTATTTTGGACATATAAAAATTAAAATACTCAATTAATATTATTTTTGAATATTCAAGTACAGATAACACTTAACAATTAGCTCACAGAATAGATACTGAACACACATAATAATTATATAATAGCAAAAATAATTACACGATATATCCCGGATATTACATCCTTCCCCCCTTAAAAGGATTCTGTCCTCAGAATCTCCTAAGAAAACAAATGAGGGTACTTTTCTCTCATATCACTTTCTAACTCCCAGGTTGACTCTTCAACCTTTGGGTTTCTCCACAATACTCTTACTAACTTTACCACTTTATTTCTCAATACTTTCTCTCTTGCCTCTAGAATCTCTATCGGACTCTCTACATATGATAAATCTGCCTGAAGCTCTATTGGCTCATATTCTATTACATGCCTGGAGTCTGGATTATATTTCTTGAGCATCGATACATGAAAAACATTGTGAATGTGCTCCATGTGCGGAGGTAACGCCAATTCGTAAGCTACTTTGCCAACGCGCTTTAGGATCTCAAAAGGTCCGACATATCTTGGGCTTAGCTTCCCTTTCTTTCCAAACCTCGTTAGTCCTTTCCATGGTGATACTTTCAGTAATACCAAGCTTTCTTCTTCAAATTCCATGTCTTTCCTTGACTGGTCTGCATATTTCCTCTGACGATCTTGAGCGGCTGTTAATCTTTTCTGGATAAGTTCAACAACTTCCATTGTCTGTTGTACTAGTTCAGGTCCAAGTATCTTGCGTTCTCCTACTTCGTCCCAATATATTGGAGATCTACATTTGCGTCCATAAAGGGCTTCATAGGGTGGCATTCCAATGCTGGCATGATAACTGTTGTTGTAAGCAAACTCTACCAGAGGTAAATGTTCGTCCCAACTTCCTTTGAAATCAATCGCACAAACACGTAACATATCCTCGATTGTCTGGATCGTTCTTTCACTTTGGCCATCCGTTTGGGGGTGATAAGCTGTACTCATATTCAGTCTTGTTCCCAAACATTCTTGAAAACTCTTCCAGAATCTTGAATTAAACCTTGGATCTCGATCAGATACGATCGACACTGGAACTCCATGACGAACTACAATTTCTTTCAAGTACATATGGACTAACTTGTCGAGCGAAAATCTTTCATTTATAGGCAGAAAATGAGCTGACTTGGTAAGTCTATCCACTATAACCCAAATGGCATCATGATTAGCCCTTGTCCTTGGTAATCCGACTATGAAATCCATGGTAATATGTTCCCATTTCCACTCTGGAATTTCCAATGGCTGTAGCAATCCGCTTGGTCTCTGATGCTCTGCTTTAACTTTCTGACAGGTATAGCATTTGCTAACCCATTCCGCAATTTCCCTCTTCATATTTGGCCACCAATAATTCTTCTTTAAATCTCTGTACATTTTGGTACTCCCTGGATGGATGGAATATCTTGAACTATGTGCTTCTTGTAAATTTTCATTCTTTAACTCCGTCACCGGTGGAATCCAAATTCTAGATGAAAATCTCAAAATGCCTTGATCATCCTTCTGCGTGCATAATTCTTCACCTACCAAACGATTTATATCTTGATCCATTACATTTTCCTGACATTTCTTTATTTTCTCCAACAACTCCGGCTGGAAAGTCATACTGTACATTTTCGCTTCCTCAGGTTTGCAAACTTTAATTTCCAATTCCAATTTCTGAAATTCCTTATATATATCTTCAGGTACTGATAACTCATTTAACTTTTCTTTCCGACTTAACGCGTCTGCTACAATGTTCGCCTTACCGGGATGATAATTAATCGAGCAATCATAGTCTTTAATCAACTCTAACCATCTCCTTTGCCTCATATTAAGTTCCTTTTGTGTGAATATGTACTTTAAGCTTTTGTGATCCGTGAAAATCTCGCACTTTTCTCCATACAAATAATGTCTCCAAATCTTCAAAGCAAAAACTATAGCTGCTAGCTCCAAGTCATGAGATACTTTTGTTCGTGTGGTTTCAATTGCCTTGACGTATAAGCAATCACCTTGTCGTGCTGCATAAGAACACATCCTAATCCTTTATGAGAAGCATCGCTATAAATTACGAAATTCCCTTGATCGTCTGGAAGTGACAAAACAGGTGCCGTAATTAATCTTCGCTTCAACTCCTGAAAACTTTCTTCGCACTTGTCGTTCCATATAAACTTTTCATTCTTTCGTGTAAGCTTTGTTAATGGTGTGGCAATCCTTGAGAAATTCTGAACGAATCGTCGATAATATCCTGCCAATCCCAAGAAACTTCTTACCTCAGTGAGTGTTCTCGGTCTCTCCCAATTCATAATTGCCTCGATCTTTGTCGGGTCCACTTTGATCCCTTCGTTACTGACTATGTGTCCTAAGAACTGAACTTCTAATAGCCAAAACTCACACTTCGAGAATTTAGCATATAACTTCTTTTTCCTTTAAATCTCCAAAGCCGTTCTCATATGTTTCGTATGATCCTCTTCCGTCTTGGAATAGATTAAAATATCGTCTATAAACACAATAACAAACTTATCCAAATACTCTTTGAAACTTCTGTTCATCAGGTCCATAAACGTTGCTGGGGCATTGGTCAATCTAAAAGATATCACTAGAAATTCATAATGCCCATACCTTGTTCTGAAAGCTGTCTTTGGTATATCTTCTGGCTTGATCTTTAGTTGATGATATCCCGATCTTAAATCAATTTTAGAGAAGTACTTGGCTCCCTTCAATTGGTCAAACAGATCATCGATTCTGGGTAACGGATACTTGTTCTTGATTGTCAGCTTGTTGAGCTCCCTATAGTCGATGCACAGTCTCATGCTTCCATCTTTCTTCTTGACAAATAATACCGGGGCTCCCCACGGGGATACGCTGGGTCTAATTACTCCTTTCTCTAACAATTCCTGCAATTGCTTTGCTAGCTCTTTCATCTCAACAAGCGCCATTCTGTACGGGGCCTTGGACACTGGTTCTGTTCCAGGTGCTAAGTCGATCGCAAATTCAATTTCTCTATCTGGAGGAAGTCCTGGTAACTCGTCGGGAAATACGTCTGGAAATTCATTCACTACTGGAATATCTTCAAGTTTTGCTGGCTCCTGACTTCTGTCGATCACATATGCTACGAAATGCTCACATCCTTGTCGTAGTAACTTCTTGGCTTGAATCATCGTTAAGAACTTCTTTACTTGTTTCTGACCTTTGAACGTTACTATTCTTTCGTTTGGCGTTTTCACCATTACTTTTTTATTTCGAAAATCTATCTGAGCATCATGCTTAGATAACCAATCCATCCCTAATATCACATCAAATTCTCCTAACTTAAATGGTATCAAATCTACACAAAACTTACTACCAGAAATCTCAATCTCACAATTTCCACAAACTTGGTTCACAGTTACACGTTCTTGATTTGCTAATTCCACAGTCATTATTTCATTTAAGCACTCAACTGGACAGTTTAATTTACTAACAAAATCTTGTGAAACAAACGATCGAGTTGCTCCCGAGTCTATTAACACTTTGGCACATAAAGAATTCACATTAAGCGTACCTGCCACGACATCCGTATCCTGGATCGCATCCTTCACCGACATGTCAAAAATTCTAGCCCTTGGAGTCTCATTCACTGTTGGGGTAGATCCCATAATTCTCAATGCATTACTAACTGGGGTTGGTGTCTTGCAATCCCTGGCCATATGTCCTGGCTTCCCATATTTAAAGCATGTAAATCCAATGACTGGAACCTTCACTGCTGAATTCCGGATAGGCTGATCCTTATTTGCTGGCTGATTTCGGCACTCCCTTGAATAGTGCCCTTTCTGGTTGCATTTAAAACATACCACATTCAACTTGTTACAAACTCCTCCATGCTTCTTTCCACAAACTTGACAATCTGGAAAAGTTAATCTCAACTGATTTGGCTGATTCACATTAGCTGGACGATTGCCCTGGCCTCCGTCTCCTGCATTTTGTCTCCTGAAATTAAAATTTCTCCCTGGCTGAAACTTGCCCTTCTTAAAATTTGGAAACTTCCCTGTTTGTGACTGACCCTCACTTCCCTCAACTTTCCTTTTCTTGCTTTCCTTATCTTTCTGGAACATCTCACTCTCTGTCTCTGCGATCATAGCCTTCTGTACAACCCCGACATAGGTATCCAATTCAAAAATAGCTACCTTCCCTCTGATCCATGGCTTCAAGCCTTGCTGGAATCTCTTAGCTTTCTTTCTATCAGTATCAACATACGACGGCACATACCTTGACAATTCCTCAAACTTCCCCTCATAATCTGTTACCGACATATTCCCTTGCTTTAACTCTAAAAACTTCAGCTCTATTTGATCCTGAACAAACTGAGGAAAATACTTTTCTAAAAACAATTCCTTGAACCTTTCCCAACTAATAACATTTGTGCCTTCCAATGTCTTCACCATTTCCCACCAATAGGTGGCCTCATTCTTCAAATAGTAACTTACAAACTCAACCTTCTGTTCTTCCTTTACTTTCACTAAGGCAAATGCCTTCTCTATTTCCTTTAACCAAACATTTGCTTCAATTGGCTCTAAGGAACCCTTGAATTCTGGTGGGTTTATTGCCTGAAAAGTTTTGAAGGTTACCTGGGGATTGGTCTGTCTTTGTTGTTGTTGTGCCAGGTGAACTGTTTGTTGGGCCAAGATTTGAAGAATCTGGGCTATTGCTGGGTCCATAGGTCCTGGGTTCACATTCGGGTTTGTATCATCTTGATTGTTGTTGTTGTTGGTTTCTTCATTCTGGGTGTTGGTGCGGGTATTTCTTTTGGGAGGCATTTTCTCTAAAGAATCAATCAATTTATTTAGCTTTTGAATCAAATATTTGCATAAAAGAAAAGTTTTGTAAAACAGGAATATCTCTTTTTGCAAACAGTTGTAACTAAGTAAATTGCATGCTTCTTTACAGAATATAAACAGTTATGGAAAATAGGGTACATGGTATCACAGGGTATAACTGGTGCAATAACTAAGGTAAGGTAAAACAGGTGCAATAAAATAAATGACACTGCTGGAAAAGAAAAAGGTACTGATATATATAGATCAAAAGTTTTAGGGTAGTACAAGCGTAAAGACGCTTCGAAAGTAAAAGCAAAAAGGGTACAACAACCTACTCACTAGTCAGCATCGCTAGTCTATAAATACAACTCAAGAGTCTACTGATACACACTACACACTACTGTCCAGACTACATAATCATAACAACACTACTCAGCATCTTCATCTCAAAATCTCTAACTCAGCTCCAAGGAAACTCTGGTCCTGCCAGCCTCTCAAAGTCCTCCATCACCTCAGTAGCCCAGCCCAGCAGTGCATCAGGGCCTCTGCCAGGTAGTGTAGCTCCATGTAACCTAGCCTCAAGAACCCTCCGTGTCACATGAATCTCCTCTCGAAGCTCCCTCATACCACGATCAACATCTGTAGTCTTGATGATATGCTGTAACTCTCTAATCTGAGCCAACAAGGAATCACGCTCCAATAGAAGAGCCTCATACCGGTAATAAGGAACTGGGGGCAATGTAGACTGGAATGGGGCACTCGCTACTGAATGCCCAGTGGAATCTGAATCAGCTGGTGGGGGTCCTCTGACAGGTGGCCTCATGCCTGGAGGGGGAATAGCCTGCAGTGGTACGGGCTGCAACACATGTGGAGGTAGAATAGCCAATGCTGGTGGAACAACAGGACGTGGATGCGAAAACGGCACTCCAACTGAAGGCTCTGAGTGATCAGCTGATACGGGAATAAAAGAGTCGGCCATCACTGCTATCTGAAATCATATCGCAATATAAGAATCTCGTACCATAACACGAACTATACTAAAATCTGATATACTGAAACACTCAACCTCTCAACGTTCTATCATCCTATGCCTTACTTCTAATCCTAACCCTCTACCCATTCCCGTTAACCTAGGCTTGTGTCAGTGACTTATAACCTGTAGCTCTGATACCAAACCTGTGGCGCCCTCCAAACCCGGGTCAGAAGTTTGGGGTCCACACATACACCTTATTTATAACATGCTTATAACAATAATAAAGATAATAATAATATATGCAGTGACCCTACTTACCAACCACCACGGACCGCAACAGGTTAAAGTATGCACACAAGCCAAACACACTATTATATTACAAACCGTTCAAATCCCAACTATTTCAAACTCAAACTGAGTATTAAACATTATTACAAACTTTTACAAACTTAAATTATTCCAAAAGAAGCCTACTAGCTCAGCTTTCTCAACCTGAACCCCTAGCTCTCGCGCTGGACTGGGGATCCTCTTTACCAACTGGTTCTTTTTTAACTGGAAAGAATATAAACAACATCGCACGAATGAGCTAACTAGCTCAGCAAGTCACAATGACAAAACTGAGAATAATGATCATCAGGAGAATATGTTTATGATATCAAGTGAACAATGGATTATGATTTAGAATTGGATATTATACTTTTAATTTAAAAACCAAGGTTAGGCTGCTGATCAGTCACGCACTAACCCCGAGCAAGGCAGACAACATTGCTCTAACTACTGGATCCAAGGCACACATTGGCCTAACTTGACCATTATATGGTCTGACCACGAATCTGGTCCACAATTTTATAAAAACAATCCAATTCTAACATAATAACAGAATATGCAATAATAAACAATAACCGAAATCATTAACAACAATAAATGTTTAACAATGAAAGGGTTTCAATCCTTGTAAGGATCAACTAGGTACTTTCAAAGCTTGAATGTTAGGTAATGAAAGAATTGGATAACAAAGGAAACAACGTTTCAGGGTTTCAAGGATTTGGTCTTTCAAAGCATAAGATATCATGGATTGAGTATATAGTAATCCAGTTCAGTGTCTGGTATTTAGTTTGTATGTATTTGTGGAGTAGTATCGTAGATTTGTTGTTCGTGTTTGGGTATACAATAATCAATGGCTTAGAAAGAATATGGTTCATGGCTCAAGAACAATAACTGAAATCAGGATTTAGGTTTCCGTGCTTCAAAGCACTTGCAATGTCAACAAGACTATCAAGAATTACAATATCTCGAGAAAGTTCAGAACACTTGCCTGGTATTAGCTTACTACTCTGCACTCGCTTCCAATCACAACCGTCTTACTCTTCAACTATCTGTTTTCCTTTTCTACGTCTTGCCTCTTCTGCTCACATATCATAAGCATCTATCAATCATCAACTCACAAGATTATATTCAACACATACTTCTATCTACCCTTCGTTTTACCCAAATCCGATTAACGGATTGAAATCTATGCAATAACGAAGTAAACACCGAATATATAGACCGATAGTCAAACAACAGGTCACGTATAACACATAATACATCACATAATCAATTACATATCATTTATAAAGAAGTCTCGGGTCATAAATGTGCTTTCGGGTATTTAAAATAATTTTTAAAATATTTTTCGGAATTAAAACGGGTCGTTGGATCAATTTCGGAATAATAAACAGGGTTCGGTTGGCCAATTCTGGCTCCGAAACAATTTTAGAATAATTATCGAGCCTTGAAAATAATTTAGAATAATATTTTAAAGCTCGAAACTATTTTTGAAATTTTAAAATCATTTTTAAATAATTAAATCTAATTAAATAATTAACTAAAATCAATTAATAATTAATTAAATCAATTAATTAATTAATTTTCGAATTAATTGACTAATTAATCAATTAAAAATTAACTGAAATTAATTAACTAATTAATTCAGATTTATTTGTGAATTAAAAATAATTTTCGGAATTAAAATAATAATTTTTAGAATTTTCAGAAATTGAAAACGAATTTTTATAATAAAAATAATTAGGAAATATGATTTTTAAACATTTTTAAAACAGGAATCCAATTTTTGCAAAGTCTGGAAACGTCAGGGACCTAACTGTATCGTCCCCAAAAGTCCAGGGACCAAACTGTAAATTTTATATCCCGTCGCCGGAAAACACAGGGGTGGCCGATGAACACGATTCCGGCCTCCTCACCTTACCACAAGCTCCAGATCACATCTATAGGTTACCAGGAACACAACTATGCAATCAAAACAACCTAACAATCCCTGAGTTGGCAGGAATTTGGCCGTGAAATTTTCCAGTTTTCGGCGAACATCGGAAAACTTCAAAACACAACTCCCTTCTCTACAGACCTCGTTGGTTCATGAAACTTATACGACTAGATTGCAAATTTCACAGAGAACACAACCCACTATAACACAACATCAATCTATCATAGAATAAGAAACCCCCAAATTTCAATTAAGAACATTCATACGGGTTATAAACCCTAATTTTGAAATTCGAAAATTAAACTCAAATTTGAACATGTTATTGAACTCCAAATCAGACGTATGACATATGAAAATCATCAGAAAAACAAGCTCTACAACATGCAATCATCAAATCATACAAACAATCATCCGAACAAAAATTCATATTTTTAATAAAATAAATTCGAAAATAAATAAATTTTTAGAAAAATAACCTTGATTTCTGCAGTGAAACAAAGCTCAGAATCTGATAGAACACCTCAAATCCTTCGTTTTGGTTACTCAAGCTTTGATAACAGAGATCGGTAACGCCTTCGTTTTGCTGTTTGATTCTTAGAACAGTTTTAAGAAATTAGGGCTTTTCTCTGAAAATTATATAATTAACTATCTGCAAATGATTTTGATACGAAATAAAATACGGTAAAAGGCTATTTATAATTACGGAAAATTAGTATCCCGTTGGATCATTCTGGATATAAAATGGTACGTTTATTTATAAAAACTGATCCAAACGGTATCGGTTTTCGGGATAATTATCCAAATCAGTACAATTTGTACTGCGGTCTTGGTGTCAGCGCCTGGTTACACGTATTACGAAGTGATAATTGGGATAGTTTAATAAAAAGATCCCGTTTATCAAAAATACGGGTTTTATTGATTTACCGAAACGAATATTGTATCGAAAATGTTGCGCCGGGACCCGCGCAGGGCAAACCGTACGCCGGATCGAAAAAGTCGAAACATGGAAAATGCTCGGAATATTACAATTAGGTTAGAAAGAAGTTCTCGGAAGAGTTTCGGGTTCCAAAAACGTAACAACGGTTGACGTCGGTTGGTTCCCGTTTTTATAAAATAGATTTTAATTACCCGGAAAAAGATTTTAAAAATTTCATATGATTCTTATAAATCCATAAATCAACATAAAAATAATTAGGAAGATATGACAATTATCTATATTTTATTTTGGACATATAAAAATTAAAATACTCAATTAATATTATTTTTGAATATTCAAGTACAGATAACACTTAACAATTAGCTCACAGAATAGATACTGAACACACATAATAATTATATAATAGCAAAAATAATTACACGATATATCCCGGATATTACAATGATTGAAAGTCTAAGTGCACAGTTCAACAACTTAATGCTCCAAGCTGTTAATGGAGAAATTAATGGTATTGATGATTCATATCCAAGCAGTGGAATTGAAGTGTATCTACACATCTCATTACTTCAATAAAGCCAGTCAGCAAGGGTAAGGATTTTCAGAAAATCCCAGCAACAGCTTAGGGGGAGCAATAAAAGGATCAACTAGTCAGACACAACACCACATTGAAAATTCAGAGGACACAACAAGAACATATCAGCTGAGACAAAGGGTTTGATGTCAAGTCTATTCCCAGAGTCTAGTTCTTAGGTGGTCCAGATGGTGGAGTAATGATTAGCAGGGCTACTGAGTGTGAATAATTATTTCTCTAGTTTTCTCTATGAAGAAGAAACTAAGGAAGTTACAGAAGCTCTGATAGATCCGGATTGATTGGGTGATTGCAAAGCAAGATGAGCTCAATCAGTCAACAAGCAGATTGTAGTGTAGCTGGTATCCAAACCAAATGACAACTTTATAATTGGTACAAGGATAACCAGAAGTCAATACTGGATGACAATGTCATTGTTACGAGGGACAAGGCCAAACTGGATGCTAGGTTATTATCAGGAAGCAGTATCTGACAAAAAGCACCAGTGACGAGACTTGAGGATTTTAGACATATCAGGCACATATTTTACATTCTACCTGGAATTGGACTTTGGTAAGTATGAAAAAGTGTACTCCTTGTTGGAGAGTCAAAGGAAGTAGTCAATGCACAACAGTTCATGGACTTTGCAGTTGCAATTCTATTGGACTCTGTATATCTCTTATTCACAAGCTCACTTCAGGTTGGTATGAAGTAGTATACTACTCAAGAAATCGTCATGGACATGGTATGGGACTCTAACTGCAGCTAAAGTTTAATATGAATTAGTAGAGTCGTCATATTAATAACTCTCTTATCACTAGGCACGAACATAATGCTATATATGTGCAGTGATATCATGATAATATTATATGTTTGTCTACTAAAAAAAACTTGTGCAAGATTATTTGCTAAGTAATTACAGAATATGTATGGAGGAGCGTGTTGGAAAGGTTGCAATTCTTTTTGGAATTACTACAAGCATGCCAAAAGAATATTTCTTTTAGAAGCTCAAGTAAACCAAAAGAATGATGGCAATACAATTAAGTTAAGGATCTTTTGAAGATGTAAAATTTTGGAAGATTCTGAACATGCCAAGACTATTTACCAACATAAACCACTAAAGCTTGATCATTGTAACTCAGGTAAAATGACAAGCTATAGAGGTATGACAAGCACACTCTTTTACTCAAATGCTAATAGACAACAAGTAATGTTCTCAAGATGCCAACGTGCAAGGATGCAAGTGGATCTTAGAGAATCCAATCTTATAGTTATTAACAAGATTATTAGATATCTTAAGGGACTATCAACTCTTGGAGTAAAGTACCCTAAAGATATTATACTTAACATTTTTGGCTATATAGATACAGATTGTGCAGGTTGTAAGAAAGACAGGAGAAGCATCTCTGAAGCTGTCAACCTATGCGACATGAGAATCATCTCAGGAAGCTGTCACCTTCGTGAAAGAAGATTGATTTCTTATTATGATAAGAAATAACCTCAAATCCAACAACTCTGTGAACACTCTATTACAAGGCACCTTCACACCAGGTATCTTTCGAGAGCATGTCTTTTAGTCAAAGAGTCACTTGCAGAAACACTTATTAAATCACTTGTTAAAATTAATCTTTCAAGACTGGTTTGTAAGTGTGGGATATCATTCATTGCATATTAGTTGGAAATCCCATTTATAAGGAATTCTTCATATGAGTTCACAAGTATTAAATCTTCAATACTTAAAGGACTTGTGAATTTATCAATAATCCAGTACCTCGTACTTACTGCTACTATCTTGATTATCATGATTACAATATCGTATACATTTGTGGTAGTTAAGTATCATAACAATAAGTTTGAATATTATTTTAATTAATTTAAATTATGACTGTAGACAATTCCATTTTATATCAGTCTCATAACTTAAATTATATTAAAATAATATGCAGCATAGTTATTTATATCATGTACGAATAATTGTGGTACTTTTAGTATTAGTGATATTATTTAGAATTTTTGTTCTAAGTAATCAATGCTTATTTCTAAATCACTGATATTGAAAGTTGAAGTATTTTCTAAGTCATGCGTATAAAACTCTCAATATTTTATATGCTTAGAAAGTATTTCTAAAATTTCTAATTATCCAAAGAGTGATTGCCATGTATATAAGTCAAATATCCTATGTGCTTACTCAAGGATAATTATAAATATTTAAGTGCTAGTATCTAACTCATAGATATTTAGTATTTATTTATTTAATATTTATTTTGGGTTGTTTGGATTATGGAATTTGAAGCCATTTAATGATTTTATTTGCTCCATAATTCAAACTAACTTAAAATAAATAAGCAGTATGATTGATTATAACTAAATCTATCAACAATTGATATATAGTATATTGATTATAACTTATGTGTTATAAGTTAATTATGAGATGTTGGTTTCAGTGAATTTAGCAATCCTTATATCTCAAGAATTCACTGAAATAAGAATATGATTGTAGCATTATTAGTTGTGTGTAAATTCTTGACTTATCTCAGTCAATGATATTTAGTTAAGAGTTTAACTATGAACTAATTGTGAAGTATTAGTATTTTGTGACATTACTTAGAACTCCTTTAAGTAATCAATGCTTATCTTCTGTCACTTATACTAATATAGAAAGTGTAGAAATTTTTCTTAAGTACAACTATGGTTAAAATGTTAGATTGCTTTATTAGAAGTAACCATATGTTGTCAAGTTAGAATAATTTTTATACTTATTTGCAAATTCCTAAACATTTTGATAATTGATGCAATACTCAATGGATCAAAGTATATGGAACTTAGAATAATTTTATAAGATTGCAAACAAGTCAATGTTGGTTAATGTTACTTTATTTATTGAACCAATATTGTTTGAGATATTACAGTTGTTAGGAGTTAACAATTGTATGATATATGAAATTGAATGCTGATGTCTTTTTGATAGATAATTGGTATTTAATTCACTGATATCTTATTTTAATATTTAAAATATGATGAAACATAATTTTTGGTATCCAAAGTACTTGACAAGTATCCGAAAATGATATATTGTTAATATTTTGTTGTAGATAATTATGAGATTTTAAGTTTTAGTGGATTTATATGAGTTTCTATTTCTGGCAGATTCACTACAATTTGAAATTAGCAGCATAATCATTCTTATTAAGATTATTTATCAACAAAAAATGTTGTTGATTATAATTTTTTAAAGATAGATTATGGAGCTTTTGACATGAATGAGAATTGCTTAGACTTTACCATAAGTGATCAATATTTTTACAAAAACTCATTCATATTGAAAGATAAATCTTTCTTTCTCTTCTTAATACTATTATATCATCAGTCTGCGTCTTTTCAAATCATTTATCTTTTTAGGCATAAATAATAAACTTGTGCACTCAATCAATTTTTAAGAGAAAAATTAAACTTCTTTCTACAGTGGTGATTGCTTATTTCATTAAAATCTTTTTGAAATCACTATTGTACATCATTTCTCTCAAAAGATTAAATGCATGATTTTCATTCATTATATATTGATGTGCATTCTATCGTTTCTGTGCTAATGTTTGATAATGCAGGTTCATCCTCCAATGGCCTTCTTTCATTTGATAGTCATGAGGTTGAAAACCCACAAATTTTATCCCAAACTGTAAAGACAAACACAGAAACAGAACCAACCAACACTCTCTTACCACTAAAATGAAGTATGAATGAGCGTGAGGGAGAAAGTGCCTTAGTGCACCACATAAGGAAGGTTCTGAAGTCAACCCAGCAGCTTTGTCTCCTACAAAAATGAGTAGTATTTAAACCGAGACAACTGCTAGCCCCCATAGATGTAATGGCTGAAAAGGCACAAAACAATTACTAGATTCATCCTCTCAACAAGGCGTGTCTATTGAAATTCATCTATCGGCCAGGGTATCTGATGTAATGTCACCACCTCAAACATAAACAATTCTTGATGCACAAGGAAAGGTTACACACACCAAGGAAGAGTTGACGGAAACAAGAGTTTCGACCATTTTAAGGTCATATTCGATTGTTCAAGGTTTTTTATTGGAGCAATTGCCTTTACAGGTGTTAGGAGAGGATACTGATCCAATAGCCATATGTTAGTGGTCAGTGTCTACCTCCTCAAGCTTAAATCCCCTGGATGCATCTGCGGATAGTGGATCTGACATAAGTGCAGATCGGCAACTTGTTGACAATGATTTAGATATTACCAGATGAGTCACAAGGAAATGTCTTCACAGACATTAGAAGAAAACTTTGATCTTTATGAAAAATTCTTGGAATCATTGTTAACTGTTAGATATATTTGAGATGTAATGTCTACTATGTTTCATATTTAGTTTTCAGATCTTAACAAACAGGAAATATCAGTACTTACTGGAATCAGTACTTACTGGAAGTCAGAACTTAAGGATATCAGAACTTAGATTATCAGAAGATAAAATATCAGAAGATAGATATCAGAACTTAAATATGGGAGAACTTACAGTTAAGGAAGGAAGCTGATTTACAGGAAAGAAGATCGAGACTAATACAAGAAGAAGATATGCATGGAAAGAGTTAGAAGATAAGAAGATTTGTATAAGATATCTGATTGATATATTTTAGGAGACAAAATTATATTCCATATCAATTAGAAGTTATCTTGTAACTGTGTACTATATAAACACAGACATAGGTTTACACTATATGTGTTATCATTATCGAGAAGATCATACATTGTAACCTAGCAGCTCTCGTGATATTTGTTCATCACTGAGAGAGAACAGTTCCATTATAACAGAGTTTATTATATTGAATATATCTGTTTATTGTTACTTGTGTTCGAAATCGATTTGATTGTATTAAAACACTGTATTCAACCCCCTTCTACAGTGTTGTGTGACCTAACAATTGGTATGAGAGCTCATCTGTTAACATACATACAGTAAAGATCCAAAATAATCATGTCTGAAGAAGCAGAAAATCCAACCAAGCCCGCTAAAACTGAAGAAACCCAAAGTCGATATGATACTATTAGGGTTCCCATACTGAGACCTTCTAAGTATCCCATATGGAAAGTGAAGATGACAATGTTTCTGGAAGCTACAGATCCAGAATACCTTGACAGAATTAATGAAGGACCACATAAGCCAACCGAGCTCTCTGTTGTAGTTGCAGATCAGCCAGCAAAGACCATACCAAAGGAGAAAAGTGAGTATACAGCTGAAGATATCTAATCCATTGCTAAGGATGCAAAGGTAAGGCATTTGCTGCATAGTGCCATTGATAATGTCATGTCAAACAGGGTAATTCATTGCAAGACTGCAAAGGAGATATGGGATACTTTGGAGATAAGATGCCAGGGAACTGATGCAATCAAGAAGAACATGAGGACTATACTCACTCAAGAGTATGAGCACTTTGACTCAAAAGATGATGAGTCATTAACTGACTTATATGACAGGTTTGTCACACTCTTGAATGATCTGTCACTGGTGGACAAGGAATATGATCTTGAAGATTCAAATCTAAAATTCCTTTTAGCTCTTCCTGAAAGTTGGGATTTGAAATCTACTACTATAAGAGACAACTATGCTCTTGATGAAACTACTCTTGATGAAATTTATGGTATGCTCAAGACTTATGAACTTGAGATGGATCAAAGGAGCAAGAGGCATGGGAGAAAGTCAAGGACAGTTGCTCTTAAGGCTGAGGAGGAATTCCCCAAAGTGGCTGCCTCAAAGAAAGGCAAAGGAAAGGCTCTCATCATAAAGTCTGATTCAGAATTATCAAGTTCTGATGATGATGATTCAGAAATAGAAAGTTTACCTGAAATAGATGCTGATGAAGAGATGATGAAATTGTGTGCTCTTATGGTGAAGGGTATCACAAAGATAGCCTACAGGAAATTCAGAAGGGGAAAGAAGTTTTCAAATAAAGGTGGAAGTTCTGATAAGAAAGGGTTCAGAAAGTATGAAGGCAAAAGTGCAAAGTCTGACAGAGGAGACAACTCAAATGTCAAATGCTACAATTGTGGTGAAAGAGGCCACATATCTCCTGACTGCAAGAAAGGAAAGAGTGACAAAGGCAAGGCACTTGTCACAAAGAAGAAAAGCTGGACAGACTCTTCAGATTTTGAAGATGAGGTGAATTATGCTTTAATGGCAAATGCTGATGGCAGCCCTGAAACAGCTGAATTGAAGGTACCTCAAATAGCTTATGCCTTTCATACTGATGATATTACTGAGTTGAGATTATATCTTAAAACCATGTTTATTATCTACAGAGATCAAACTTTAACATGTGAAAGATTAACTTCTGAAAATCTTGCTTTTAAGAAAAGGAATGATTATTTAGAAAAAGAGTTAGTTATGTTCCATCAAACTCAGAAAGAAAGAGATGATGCTTTTTATGTTAGAGATGAATTGCTAAAATTGAATAAATCTCTAAAAACTGAGTTAGAAAAAGAAAAAGAGATTATCAGGACTTGGACTAACTCTGGCAGAACAACTCAAAATTTATTAAGTAGTGGAAACTAGAAAGAGGGCTTAGGTTATGGAGATGATAAAAGTGAAAAAGGAACTGAACAAATTGAGTAGATTGTTGTTAAACAAAATGCTAAGCCAAAGGTAAATCCTGTTAAGTTGTTAGCTAAAACTGTAAAGCCTGATTTTGAAAAGATGAAAGAGTCTGTGACAGAAGTTAAGGAGAAGTCAACTTCTGACAAATTAGAACAGGATAAACCAGCTGAAGTTAACATAGGCTTAATGACAAAGAAGCAGCTTAAGCATAAGCTGAAAGAAATAAGGAATGTCAACAAGGTAAAGGCAGCTAGGAAAAATAGGAATGGAAAGGAAGGTGTAAATAAAAGCAATAATTATATGCCTGTTCATAATGCTCCTAGAAAGAAAAGTTATAACTGTGGAAACTCTAACCATCTTGCTTGTTTTTGCAGGAAGAATAAGAATATAAACTCTTTACCTCCTAAGTCCGGAGTTAAGAGTCAGTTTGTTAGATTTAAGCCACAAAATCCTTGTTTTCATTGTGGTAGTTTATGGCATTCCATTTATACTTGTAAGGAATATCGTAGTGTAAAGTCTGATGCAAAGTCTGATATAAGTTCTGATAAACAGCATGTTAGCATAAACTCTGATATTAAATCCGCTGCAAATGCTAACAAACTTAAAAAAGGCCAAAGGATCCAAGCAAGTCCGGGTCCTTAAAACTAACCATTAGTGGTCTTCGTGATTGCAGGGCAACAGGAAAAACATCCTAGTACTGGATAGTGGATGTTCAGGACAGATGACTGGAAATAAAGCCCTGCTCTCAGACTTTATGGAGAAAGCTGGCCTAGGAGTTTCTTATGGATATGGCAACATGGGAAAGACTCTGGGATATGGCAATGTCAATCTTGGGAATGTCATAATTGAATCAGTAGCTCTTATCTCAGGACTGAAACAAAATCTGCTAAGTGTGAGTCAAATCTGTGACAGAGGTTATAATGTGGATTTCTTTGAAGAATACTGTGAAGTTGTAAGTAATTCTACAGGCAAAGTGGTTCTGAAAGGTTACAGACATGGTAACATATATGAAGCCAGACTTTCAACAAATTTTAATGGTTCTGCAATCTGTCTATTAAGCAGAGCATCAATTGAAGAAAGCTGGAATTGGCACAAGAGACTCTCTCATTTAAATTTCAACAACATAAATGAGCTAGTAAAGAAAGATCTTGTGGGAGGACTGTTAAATTCAATATTTTCTCCTAATGGTCTTTGTGACTCATGTCAAAAGGCAAAACAAAGAAAATCTTCATTCAAGAGCAAAACTGAATCCTCAATTCTTGAGCCTTATCACCTACTGCATGTTGATCTATTTGGTCCAGTAAATGTCATGTCTATTGCACAGAAGAAATATGCTATGGTTATAGTGGATGAGTTCACAAGGTACACTTGGGTGTACTTCTTGCACAAGAAGAATGAAACTGCATCTACTCTAACTGATCATGTCAGACAGCTGGATAAGTTGGTCAAAGATTCTGTTAAAATTATAAGAAGTGATAATGGCACTGAGTTCAATAATTCAATCATGGAAGAGTTCTGCAAAGAAAATGGAATCAAATAGGAATTTTCTGCACCTGGAACTCCACAGCAAAATGGAGTTGTAGAAAGAAAGAAAAGGACTCTTATTGAAGTTGCACGAACTATGCTTGATGAAGCAAAGCTACCAACCTACTTTTGGGTTGAAACTGTGCAGACTGTTTGTTTTACAACGAATGCAACACTCATAAACAAGCATGGAAAAACACCATATGAGATGTTAAAGAAAAAGAAGCCAAATCTGAAATACTTTCATGTATTTGGATGTAAGTGTTTTGTTTTTAAGACTCATCCTGAACAGCTGTCAAAATTTGATCTAAAAGCTGATGAAGGAATCTTTG
Organism: Apium graveolens; assembly: GCF_009905375.1. Classification (NCBI taxonomy): domain Eukaryota; kingdom Viridiplantae; phylum Streptophyta; class Magnoliopsida; order Apiales; family Apiaceae; genus Apium; species Apium graveolens. The sequence continues at coordinate 234,022,189 of NC_133651.1, read as the reverse complement.
TTGGATATCCACTTTCCACAAAAGCCTTCAGAGTCTACAATTTAAGAACAAGGGTTGTCATGGAATCTATCAATGTATCTTTTGATGATAAGAAGATTACTGGAATTAAAGATTTCAATGATCACGATTAGCTGGGACTTGAAAATGAAGACTTAAATTTTGATTCTCTAAATTCTGATGACTTAAACTCTGATCCTGTAAGTACTGATGTCATTGAATCTGTGGTATCAACTCCAAAGGAAAATGCACCTGTCCAGGGGGAGCAAGCTAAAGATCCTACCACATCTGAAGACTCTCAAGAAGCATCATAATTTGTCACTGGTTGTTCAAGTTCCGATCCATCTAGTTCTGATGATCCAAATTCTGATAATTCTGGAAACTCTGATACTTCAAATCCTGAAGGATCTAAGTCAAATTCTGAAGTCTCAGAGAGCATAACTACAGGGGAGCATCAGAAAATGCTGATGGAGACAACATAGATCATGAGGGAGGATCCAGTTCTAGAAGTCAACTTCAATCTGCAAGGAAGTGGACCAAATCACATACACCCGACTTAATAATTGGAGATCCTGAAGGAGGTGTCAGAACTAGAACTGCAACATCAAATGAATGTCTCTATCATTCTTTTCTATCTCAGACTGAACCAAAGAAAGTGGACGAATCTCTTCAAGAAGCTGATTGGGTGCAAGCAATGCAGGAAGAGTTAAATCAATTTGAAAGAAATAAAGTCTGAACCCTAGTGCCAAGACCAAAGAACAGATCAGTTGTTGGCACAAAATGGGTGTTCAGAAACAAAACTGGCAGTGATGGCATAATTACAAGGAATAAAGCAAGGCTGGTTGCTAAAGGCTACTCTCAACATGAGGGTATTGATTATGATGAAACATTTGCATCAGTTGCTAGATTAGAAGCCATAAGAATCTTTTTGGCTTATGCTGCTCACAAAAAGTTTAAAATCTTTCAAATGGATGTGAAAAGTGCTTTTCTTAATGGAGAATTGGAAGAAGAGGTCTATGTTGAACAACCTTCAGGCTTTGTAGATTCAAAATTTCCGAATCATGTCTACAGGCTTGACAAAGCACTTTATGGCCTTAAGCAAGCTCCTAGAGCATGGTATGAGATTTTATCTCAATTCCTTCTGGAAAGTGGATTTCACAGAGGTACAATTAATAAAGCACTATTCTACCTCAATCATGGAAATGACTTACTTTTGGTACAGATATATGTTGATGATATCATATTTGGTTCTACAAATGCCAAACTCTGTGAGAGGTTTGTAAAGCTAATGCAGTCAAGATATCAAATGAGTATGATGGGAGAACTTAGCTATTTTCTGGGACTTCAAGTCAAGCAAAATGAAGAAGGTACTTTTATATGTTAATTCAAGTACACCAGAAATTTACTGAAGAAATTTGGAATGCAAGATTGTTCAACTACATCCACTCCCATGGCCACTGCAACCAAGTTAGATAAAGATACTAGCTCACCAGTAGATATTACTAACTACAAAGATATGATTGATTTTTTACTGCAAGTAGACCTGATATCATGTATGCTACCTGTCTTTGTGCAAGATTTCAGGCTGATCCAAGAGAACCTCACTTAATAGATGTGAAAAGAATTTTCAAGTACCTTAAGGGTACAGCTGATCTAGGATTGTGGTATCCTAGAGAATCAGATTTTAAGCTAATAGGTTACTCAGATGTAAATTTTGCAGGATGCAAAATAGACAGGAAAAGCACTAGTGGAAGCTGCCAATTTCTAGGAGGCAGATTGGTTTCTTGGTTTAGCAAGAAATAGAAATCAATTTCCACATCAACTGCAGAAATAGAATATATTGCTGCAGGAAGCTGTTGTGCATAGATTCTTTGGATGAAGAATCAGTTACTGGATTATGGGTTAGAATTTTCTAAAATCCCTATTTATTGTGATAATCAAAGTGCTATTGCTATGACAGGTAATCCAGTTCAACACTCAATGACAAAGCACATCAGCATTAGGTATCATTTCATAAGGGAACATGTGATGGAAGGTACAGTGGAATTGCATTTTGTTCCAACAGATCAACAACTAGCAGATATCTTCACCAAACCACTATGTGAAGCTACTTTTACAAGACTGGTAAATGGACTTGGAATGGTTTCAGGTTCTTTCTCTAAATCTGCTTAGTTTTTGTTCTCATGCATCAGAATTTATGATCAGTATTTACCGATTATCTTATCTTCATAAAATCTGTTCTTAAAATGAAAATTCATTAAATGCTAATTGTTATCTGATGTGGATCTTTAAACTCTGATAGTATTTTGAATGTTCTGTGACTATTCAATCCAATGAGGATAACTGTGCTAGATGTTGACCTAGTAGTCTTTAACTTACTAGAAATTCCATGTTTGAATTAGTTGTTTATGTGGAAACTCATTAACCCAAGCAAATTCTGATTTTGAGCTTAGTCAAGTTTACTTTGTGTATCTTATTACTAAGTCACAAACTAGATTCTTGCTTCTTATCTGTCAAATTTTGATGTTAGTAAATCTCAAGGATGAACTAAATGCTGATAAGCCTCACTTATCAAAAGAAAAGAAAAGAAAAGAAAAGTCAGGTACTCCTTTGAGATCTAGAGTAAATATGTGGAAGGGAAGACTCAAATGCATTGCTGGTATTAAGTAATATGCATTAGAAAAGCAAATAAATTTTCTTGGTGACTTTTTACACTCTCTGATTACTGGAGAAATACTCTGCCAACAACATAAATTCTTATAAGCAGTCATGACTCACTTACACTGAGAAGCCACTGTAAAAAGGAATTTCAAAAGATGCGTAAAATGAGCAAAAACAGTTGAGGCGGACTCTTGTATAAATTTGTTCTATAGTAGACTTCATGATTGATGATAGATTTTAAGCACTTTTCTTAGTTATGCCTTATTTCTAAGATGTAGTGAAGTTTATCAGACTTTAATCTTTATCTGATATTCTGCTGAATGCACACACTTTCACTCCATATGAATGATGAAAATTATTGTGGTGATTAAGTTGTTTTTGACAAACAGTTAAGTGTCATTTGCATAAATTCTGAGGACAAGTTCTGATGGAAGTTCTGATGATTAAACTCTGAAGAATCTAGTCAGTATTTGTATGAAGAATCACAGAAAAAGATGTTCACTTTTTGAGTTGATAAGCTATATTCTGATGACTGTTAAAATCTGATATAAGTTTAAGTTCTGATATTAAATCCTGATGGAATCCTGATGCTTACGTGGCATTATTCTTTACTTGACTTATTTGTGGTAAATACTGAATGGTCATATTTAATCAGAATATAATTAGGTGAGATAAAAACAGTCATAATCATTATGGGTTAGTGGTAAACGTGCATGTCCTGAAAAACTGCATATGCACGGTAATTATTGCTTATTTTACGTGCCCATTAACTCCTGCTTCAACTTTTTACTGACTGTTCACACGTTGCCAAGTGTAAAATGTATCCCATGCTTCAAAAATATAACTGTTGAGTGGAGAGAGTATATATATGGGAGTTAAAAGATTTTCTAATCTTTTACTTACTTTTCTATTCTTAATCTCTTTTATTCTCTCTCTCTCTAATATTCTCTGAAGCGTTTTCTTACAGGACTTTTATCAACCACATTACAAACACTATCTTTCTCACTTAATTTCTTACAGAGATGGCATCAAAAGGCTTGATTTTCAATGGAGCTAAGTTTGTTCCTAACAACCACTCGTCTATTCTTAGCAAGTCTAAAGCTCCATTGGAACTTCACTTTATTCAGGATTTCCTTGCTAATTCTGATATTGGGTATGCTTTGACCCAACCTGAAGTCATCTCTGGAACCCAAGTGCTGGAGTTTTGGAGAAGTGGAATATATGATGATGGTGGTGGTCAAGGGTCCCCAAGTATTACCTTTATAAGAGAGGAGGATGAGCATGTCATGACTTTGGCTACAGTTCGCCAAACATTGCAGTTGCCTGAGAACTGCGCTTATATAACTGTTGAGGAGTCAGTTCTTTAAAATATAATGGCTAGTCTGGGGTATGAAAAGACATTGGCCAAGCTGGGTCCATTGAAGAGATCTTACATAAGGAGGGAATGGAGTTTCTTCTTTGACTGCATTACAAAGACCTTTGCCAATAAATGTTCTAATTTCGATGCAATCCCCATACTCAGTCAAAAAATCGGGTATGCTATTATTAATTAAATTGATTTTGATTATGCAAGTGTTGTTTTAGGCTTTATTGGGGATAGGATGACAGAAGATAGGAATACTATCTATTTTGCTAGATTCTGTCAGCTTATCTATAGTGTTTGTTGTTCTGATAAGCCCCAATTAGCTAGTGAATCACTTTCACCATTTAGACTAGCTAAAAGAGCTTTTAATGACTTATTATCTACTGATAATAAGAAGGTTGTGTTAAGACCCCTCCAAATTCCTTTATCTGTAAAACAAGCCTTAATAACCTATGATCCAGTTACATACACTGCACTATATCCTGATGTCCAACCATCTGAACCTCAACCATCGGCATCTACGACCACTACCCAGACACCTCACACTTCTCAACCACAACCAAAATCTACCATCAGGACATCTTTCAAACCATCAACTCAATCATCTCAACCTGAATCATCAGCACATACCATCCAATCTTCATCTTCCAGGCCAAAGAGGACAAAGTCTATTCCTCAACCTCCACAAAAGAGAAGGAGAATGATTCTCAGAGATGAATCTGATAGTGAAGCGGAAACAGTTGAAACACAAGTTCATGCATCAGAACCTGTGATAGTTGGAGCTGAGAATGTTACTTCTCAGAATGAAACAGCAGCTCAAAGTTCTGATACTTTGAAAAGAAAGAAATCTGTAAGTTCTGTTGCTGCTGAAACAACTCCTTCATTGGCAAGGAGATTGAAGAAAATGAAGGCTAGGAGGTATTTGGATAAGGCTCCATTGGAAGATACTGAAGAAGCTGAGGAAGGGGATCAGGAATCTCTGATCTCACAAGAACCAATTATCATTGAAGCCCTTCCAGCTCAAGGCAAAGACACTGTTAATGATACAGTGGTTACCCCTCATGTCTCTCATATTAAAGCTACAGATAATGCTAAAGAACAAACTGAAAACTCTGAGATAGATATTCACAATTTGAATATACCAAATGTTCTTTATTTGGAAGCTTCATCTACAGAAGCTCAACAATCTCCAACTCATTCTCCAATTTTAAATGCTGAGATACCATCTACACCTACCACACTAGCTCTGGAGATAAATTCTGATGTTCAGAATTTAGATAATGTTATTCCTGAATGTCCAGTAGCATCACACACTCTTGTGCTGTCAGAACATCTTGAGTTTTCCTCAAGTTCTGAAGACAGTGTTTCTGTTGAGACTCCAGTTCCCATTCTGGGCAAGGAAGAATTGGTGAAGAAATTTGTTGAAAATGAAGCACCTATTCCTTGGGAGGATACTCACAGATGTGTGGAGTGGACCAAGAAGTGGAATGGCACTGATTTCATTCCAAGCTCTAACGTTCTGAAAGAGCATATTGCTAAAGCTGATGAGTTGCTCACAAATGTTGATTTAAAGACACAACTCAAGATCACTGCTCTATCTACCAAACATCTTCAAGGTCTACATTCTTCTACTCATGACAAGGTTGATAAACTAAAGGAACATGCTGATAAGCTAGATCTACAGATCAAGCTTGACAAGAACAGATATATCAAACCTACTCTTGAGAAAGTTGAAGCCATTGAGAAGATTCAAGAGAAGCAACAGGCCCAAATTGATGAGGTCCTGGCTAACCAAGTTTCTCAGAAAGCTCAATTGGATGAAATCCAATCTTCAGTTGAACTTCTTCTCTCTCTCTCTCTTACTTCCTGATGATGCCAAAAAGGGGGAGAACATAGTTAAGTTCAAATGTTCACCTATTCAAATACTGAAGAAAAAAGATGATAAAGGTGATGACCAGGGAAACTCTGATAAGAGCAGAGGTCAAGGAAAAGTTCAAGGAAAATCTTCTATACAGAACAAGTCAAGTTCTGATGTTGTGAATGCTAAAAGTTTGAAGTCAAGTTCTGATAAGCAAAGTCTGATGTCAAGTTCTGATATTCTGATTCAGTCAAGATCTAAAGACTCCCAGAAGTTTTTACAAACTCTAAAGCTAAAGGGGAAGCAGACTACTGTTTATTACAAAGATCCTAAAATCCAGACACTTGATGAGGAGATAGCTAAAAGATTTTTTCTAAAACAAAATCCAGGAACGGATTTGGAAACTCTCAAGGAGGAAGAAGCTAGATTTGCAGCTGAGAAGACAAATCTTAAGTCTAAAGCTTCTGATGCAAAGAAACCTCCAAGGCCTAAGGAATAGGCATTATGATTAGGGAAAAGTCAAATTCTGAGACTTCAAAGTCCAAGACTAGATCACAAACTGAGATTGATCCTAAGTCAAAAGGAAAAGAAAAGGTTGGTGAACCTTTAAAGATTGAGAAAAAGATAAGTTCTTCTGTTCCAATCTATCAAACTACAATGCATGATGATAATTTGATAGAAATTGAAACTGTTCAAATTCTGAAGAGAAGAAAGATAATTGAAGAATCTAAAACAACCTCTAACATTGCTCAAGTTATTCAGAATGAAGAACAACAAGTTATAGAAGAAATAGCAAATTCTGATCAAGTTGATTTGGAAAAGATGACAATTGCTGATAAGAAGAAGCTGTTATGGAAGAAAGCTACTCCAGTTGAACCAAAATCCAATCTTATGATGAATCAACTCGCAATATTTGGGTTGAGATCCAAGCAACCTAAAGATAGAACTGGATTAGGTTCTGATAAAGAGAAGATACAAACAGGAGTAGAAGTTACTCTAAGAGATCCTTTCATGTTGACAGACAAACCATATGAACAAATCAAACAAAAGCACGTTGACAAAGTGTTGTCTTCTCAATTTGTGATAGATGCTCATGATAAGGATAATCTAAAGGAGAAATTGATTTTATTTTTCAATGATGGACTAACTTATAAACTAGCTGATACTGATGTGCTAAAGAAGTCTGTCAGAGAGCTACAACATATTCACTATCTTCTGGAAGTAAAATCTGATGTTACAAGAAGATGGTCAGAATACATTTTGAAGGATATAAGAGATCTACTTAGAATCTCTGGTATAAAGACTTCTCAGTATATATCAATGATTACTGAAGGCGATGGAAGAGAAATTCCTATGCTGAAGAACTCTGCTAAAGTGGAAGTTATTCTAAAAGGAAGATGCTTATATTTTAATGAAAACTCTTCACATCCTAGAGTTATCAGACTTGGTGATGGACTTGAAAGAACATCAATTCAAGCTCTCAGAACAACCATTTATCAAATTGGTGGTAGTAAAGATGAAGAACCGATGCAGGTCAAAGCACAGTTAGTTGAAGTTCTGAGAAAAGCTGAAGATAAGCTGGTAAAAGATTTTGTTAAGAATCATTATGGATTCAGATTGATCCATTGATGTTGGTAAAGTTTAGCTATGGCATTGGAAGCTCTCACTCTTGAACATCAACACAAGGAACTCTTTTGTAAAAAGGGTTTAGTGAGAGGACTGCCTCATCTGGAAATCAGAAGATGTTAAATGTGAGGCATGTCAGAAAGAGAAGTCAAAGACAACATCACATCAAAGTAAAGATATAACTTAGTGATGGTGGATGACTACTCTTACCACAAAGTTGTTGTTTGTGCATTCTCAAGACAAGACATCACAGATGGTGATTGATCATATCAGAAGATCAAGGTAGAAGCAACTATAAAAGAAATGATCTTATGGTTAGATAAAAGGACTGAATTCAAGAAGTAGTTATGATTAATATATGTAACATTAAGAATATTTTGAGACATATTCATCACTGGGAGCTTCATGTTATGATGGAGCGGTATAAGGGAAGAAACAGAACATGATTAAAGCTACAAGGGAAATATCAAGCTAATCAAGACTTTCTAAATACCAAAGGGCTGGAGCAGTCAACACAGTTTGCAACAAGTAAGATCAAGCCTTGATCAGGCTGGATACATGAAGACCACTAATGAGTTAATGGCCAATAAAAGCAAACACTGGATAACCTGAAAGTGTTTGGAGAGAATATTCTACAGAAGCAAACAATGAAATGTTTTCAGTTGTTTGAAGATCTTAGAATTTGCAGCTAAGACTTGTCAGGATATTTTTCATGGCTACTCAGTGGAGTATATAACCTACAGGGCATTTGTGGTTGATCAACAGAAGATGATTGAAAGTCTAAGTGCACAGTGTATCTACACATCTCATTACTTCAATGAAACCAGTCAGCAAGGGTAAGGATTTTCAGGAAATCCCAACAACAGCTTAGGGGGAGCAATAAAAGGATCAACTAGTCAGACACGACACCACATTAAAAATTCAGAGGACACAACCTGAAAATATCAGCTGAGACAAAGGGTTTGATGTCAAGTCTATTCCCAGAGTCTAGTTCTTAGGTGGTCCAGATGGTGGAGTAATGATTAGCAGGGCTACTGAGTGTGAATGATTATTTCTCTAGTTTTCTCTATGAAGAAGAAACTAAGAAAGTTACAGAAGCTCTGATAGATCCGGATTGATTGGGTGATTGCAAAGCAAGATGAGCTCAATCAGTCAGCAAACAGATTGTAGGGAAGCTGATATTAAAACCAAATGATAACTTTATAATTGGTACAAGGATAACCAGAAGTCAATACTGGATGACAATGGCATTGTTACGAGGGACAAGGCCAAATTGGATGCTAGGTTATTATCAGGAAGCAGTATCTGACAAAAAGTACCAGTGACGAGACTTGAGGATTTACGACATATCAGGCACATATTGTACATTCTACCTGGAATTGGACTTTGGTAAGTGTGAAAAAGTTTACTCCTAGTTGGTGAGTCAAAGGAAGTAGTCAATGCACAACAGTTCATGGACTTTGCAGTTGCAGATCTATTGGACTCTGTATATTTTCTTCTTCACAAGCTCACTTCAGGTTGGTATGAACTAGTATACTACTCAAGAAATCGTCATGGACGTGGTATGGGACTCAAACTGAAGGTACAGTTTAATATGAATTAGTAGAGTCGTCATATTAGTAACTCTCTTATCACTAGGCACGGACATAATGGTATATATGTGCAGTGATATCATGATAATGTTATATGTTGGTCTACTAACAAAAACTTGTGCTGGATTATTTGCTAAGTAATTGCAGAAATGGTATGGAGGAGCGTGTTGGAAAGGTTGTAATTCTATTTGGAATTACTACAAGCATGCCAAAAGAATATTTCTTTTAGAAGCTCAAGTAAACCAAAAGAATGATGGCAATAGAATTAAGTTAAGGATCTTTTGAAGATGTAAAATTTTGGAAGATTCTGAACATGCCAAGACTATTTACCAACATAAACCACTAAAGCTTGATCAGTGTAACTCAGGTAAAATGACAAGCAATAGAGGTATGAGAAGCACACTCTTTTACTCAAATGCTAATATACAACAAGTAATGTTCTCAAGGTGCCAAAGTGCAAGGATGCAAGTGGATCCTAGAGAATCCAATCTTATAGCTATTAACAAGATTATTAGATATCTTAAGGGACTATCAACTCTTGGATTAAAGTGCCCTAAAGATATTATGCTTAACATGTTTGGCTATATTGATACAGATTGTGCAGGTTGTAAGAAAGACAGGAGAAGCATCTCTGAAGCTGTCAACCTAAGCGACATGAGAATCATCTCAGGAAGCTGTCACCTTCATGAAAGAAGATTGATTTCTTATTATGATAATAAATAACCTCAAATCCAACAACTTTGTGAACACTCTATTACAAGGCACCTTCACACCAGGTATCTTTCGAGAGCATGTCTTTTAGTCAAAGAGTCACTTGTAGAAACACTTATTAAATCACTTGTTAAAATTAATCTTTCAAGATTGGTTTGTAAGTGTGGGATATCATTCATTGCATATTAGTTGGAAATCCCATTTGTAAGGAATTCTTCATATAAGTTCACAAGTATTAAATCTTTAATACTTAAAGGACTTGTGAATTTATCAATAATCCAGTACCTCGTACTTAGTGCTACTATCTTGATTATCATGATTACAATGTCGTATACATTTGTGGTAGTTAAGTATTATAATAATAAGTTTGAATATTATTTTAATTGATTTAAATTATGACTGTAGACAATTCTATTCTTTATCAGTCTCATAACTTAAATTATATTAAAATAATATGCAGCATAGTTATTTGTATTATGTACGAATAATTGTGGTACTTTTAGTATTAGTGATATTATTTAGAATTTTTTTTCTAAGTAATCAATGCTTATTTCTAAATCACTGATATTGAAAGTTGAAGTATTTTCTAAGTCATGCATATAAAACTCTCAATATTTTATATACTTAGAAAGTATTTCTAAAATTTCTAATTATCCAAAGAGTGATTGCAATGTATATAAGTCATATATCCTATGTGCTTACTCAAGGATAATTATAAATATTTAAGTGCTAGTATCTAACTCATAGATATTTGGTATTTATTTATTTAATATTTATTTTGGGTTGTTTGGATTATGGAATTTGAAGCCATTCAATGATTTTATTTGCTCCATAATTCAAACTAACTTAAAATAAATAAGCAGCATAATTGATTATAACTAAATCCGTCAACAATTGATATATAGTATATTGATTGTAACTTATGTGTTATAAGTTAATTATGAGATTTTGGTTTTAGTGAATTTAGCAATCCTTATATCTCAAGAATTCACTGAAATAAGAATGTGATTGTAGCATGATTAGTTGTGTGTAAATTCTTGACTTATATCAATTAATGATATTTAGTTAAGAGTTTAACTATGAACTAATTGTGAAGTATTAGTATTTTGTGACATTACTTAGAACTCCTCTAAGTAATCAATGCTTATCTTCGGTCACTTATACTAATATAGAAAGTGTAGAAACTTTTCTTAAGTACAACTATGGTTAAAATGTTTGATTGCTTTATTAGAAGTAACCATATATTGTCAAGTTAGAATAATTTTTATACTTATTTGCAAACTCCTGAACATTTTGATAATTGATGCAATACTCAATGGATAAAAGTATATGGAACTTAGAATATTTTTCTAAGATTGAAAACAAGTCAATGTTGGTTAATGTTGCTTTATTTATTGAACCAATATTGTTTGAGATATTACAGTTGTTAGGAGTTAACAATTGTATGATATATGAAATTGAATGTTGATGTCTTTTTGATAGATAATTGGTATTTAATTCACTGATATCTTATTTTAATATTTAAAATATGATGCAACATAATTATTGGTATCCAAAGTACTTGACAAGTATCATAAAATGATATATTGTTAATATTTTGTTGCAGATAATTGTGAGATTTTAAGTTCTAGTGGATTTATATGAGTTGCTATTTCTGACAGATTCACTACAATTTGAAATTAGCAGCATAGTCATTCTTATTAAGATTATTTATCAACAAAAAATGTTGTTGATTATAATTTTTTAAAGATAGATTATGGAGCTTTTGACATGAATAAGAATTGCTTAGACTTTACCTTAAGTGATCAATATTTTTATAAAAACTCATTCATATTGAATTATAAAATCTTTCTTTCTCTTCTTAATACTATTATATCATCAGTCTGCGTCTTTTCAAATCATTTATCTTTTTAGGCATAAAAATAAACTTGTGCACTCAAACAATTTTTAAGAGAAAAATCAAACTTCTTTCTATAGTGGTGATTGCTTATTTTATTAAAATCTTTTTGAAATAATTATTGTACATCATTTCTCTCAAAAGATTAAATGGATTTTCATTCATTATATATTCATATGCATTTTATCTTTTCTGTGTTAATGTTTGATAATGCAGGTTCATCCTCCAATGGCCTTCTTTCATTTGATAGTCATGAGGTTGAAAACCCACAACTTCTATCCCAGACTGTAAAGACAAACACGGAAACAGAACCAACCACCACTCTCTTACCACTAAAATTAAGTATGAATGAGCGTGAGGGAGAAAGTGCCTTAATGCACCACATAAGGAAGGTTCTGAAGTCAACCCAGCAGCTATGTCTCCTACAAAGATGAGTAGTATTTAAACCGAGACAACTGCTAGCCCCCATACATTTTCTCAAAAAGATGAAATGGCTAAAAAGACATAAAACAGTTACTAGATTCATCCTCTCAACAGGGCGCATCTATTGAAATTCGTCTGTCGGCCAGGGTATCCGATGTAGTGTCACCACCTCAAACATAAACAATTCTTGATGCACAAGGAAATGTTACACACACCAAGGAAGAGTTGATGGAAACAAGAGTTTCGACCATTTTATGGTCAGATTCGATTGTTCAAGGTTCTTTATTGGAGCAATTGCCTTGACAGGTGTTAGGAGAGGATACTGATTCAATAGCCATATGTTAGTGGTCAGTGTCTACCTCCCCAAGCTTAAATCCCCTGGATGCATCTGCGGATAGTGGATCTGACATATGTGCAGATCGGCAACTTGTTGACAATGATTCATATATTACCTGATGAGTCACAAGGAAATGTCTTCATAGACATTAGAAGAAAACTTTGATCTTTATGCTAAATTATTTGAATCATTATTAACTGTTAGATATCTTTGAGATGTCATGTCTAATATATTTCATATTTAGTTTTCAGATCTTAACACTACACCATAAAATGCCTACTATAACACCAAAAAAACGTTGCATTAGGGGGTAAATATGTTGCTCTTGCCCCACTTTTAAGCTAAGGTAACATTTTCTTAAAGATAGGTTTTTCCATGTTGTCTTAGGGGTCTAAGGTAACATCTTTGGTGCCTAAGGCAACATCGTGTTTTAACTTGTTTACATGTTGCCTTAGCTTGCTAATGCAACAGAAAGAGAGATCAGTTGTAACTTGTTTTTTATGTTACCTTAAAGTTTTAAAATGTTTTTAAAAAGTGGGCCCCACGGTGGGACCACTAACTGACATTGCAAGTGTGGGGACTACAGTGCTGAGTTGTCTTGATGGCGTGGCAAGTAGGCCCATAGAACCTAATATAACACTTTGAAAAGCTGTTGTATCATTATAACTAGCCTAATAAAACATTTTAAACATAATATGGTAACAGTTTAGTAGGCTATTGTAACACTTTAGCACAAACAAATTGAAATGCTTATTATGTAAACTAAAGAATCCCAATTATACAATTTCATAATTGTAAAATAATGCATCCAACCCAAACATTAAACAACCAAATTAAAAGTCCAAACTAACTATAAACTAGTTCACATTTTTTACTTAACAACAACCCAAGATTATAAATTTTAAAAAGTACTACTACAAGCTAATGCTTAAATTTGCTTCAGTTTCTCCTAGACTCCACCATCCGGGCGTTTCCCTTTTTATACACGTGAAGCTTTCTCTTGTAAGTCTTTTTTGTTCCCTGAAATATTAACTAAGTTATTTGCAAGAAAGAAATTGAACCAACAAATTTTGAATACGATATCAAAAGCTCTGTAGAAAATACTTATTAAAAAATTATTCTATGATCATTGTTATTTGAATATATCTATTGCTATAAGACAACGTCCTAAATTGAGAATTATATGCAAGAACATAACTGATTTGTAGGTTTTTGAAATGAAACTACAGTAATATACCCTGTTGGAAGCTGCAAAGACATTATCATCCACTTCTCTTCCTTTTGGAAGCTGCAAAGACAATGATACACCATTTGAGCAAATACCATGATAAATAAAATTTATTCCACAAGCTACTTTCTGGTTATCAAAAATCACAGGGTAAAATGATGTCACAAACAATGAACCTACCCTGTTGTTAGAACATGAACACTCATCTTGATTCTCGATGGGAATTTTGTTCTAGCTTGAGATGACTGCTTGAAAGATTCATTTATCTCTTTTGACAATGTAAAAGCATATTGAATATCAAAAATGTAAAAGCACTAAATTAGTACCGCTCACTAAAGCAGCTGATCATTCCAACACCGACTATAATTTTCACGTAATCACAAGCCTTATATGATTTAGTAAGCAAAAAAGAATGACCACATGAGAGGAGAAAGATAATTCAGTATGCTTCCAGAATAACACTTCTGAATATAGAGTTCCTACATAAATAACCAAGGCAGAAGAATAACACCTGGTCATCACAGGGTTCCTACAGTCTATCAGTAATACTAAACATGAATCATTGTTGTCAAATCAGATACTACTGAAACATCAGGAATGTTTTAGTTAATAATGTTGCAGTGGAACAAATTTAGCGAGACCTTTTCTGGCGCAAGTAAAAAGAAAACAGGCTAATCTTAATTTTCATATAATACTCCACGGAGAACATTTGTTCAACCAGGGGCTGATATATTCCATGCCCCAGAGGTGGTTTCCACCCCCACCACAAAAACTGAAATAAAACACTTCTTAATATACTGGAACATGAACTCAAGTGTAAGAATTCCAAGCTATTAGATTTACTACCAAAAAAGACACAAGTGTAACAAAAGAAATTATGTGAGTAATGCTACATTTTGTATACAACCCAAATAGTGTTAAGTAATATGGCACCAGAACTTGACCGTAGCTTTAGTTTAGGTGAAAAGGTAGTTCTAACAGAGGCTCGGACATATCTTACATAAGATATAGACTAGGGTGTATGATCAGGGAGCATGCAATGTATAGGAACAATGTATAGGAAACATATTGAGATCCTCGTATGTGAGAAGAGTATATTGTTAGTTGTTTAACTATACTTGGATTCAAAAACTAGCAAAGTTTATGAATAGAATTCATGAAATATGTATGTAATGAAGAAAAAAATTATATAGTCACACACATATTCGTATATTCATATATTTATAAAAAAAATCATGAAACCTACCAAAAAGTCCTTTAAATAATTCTGGCAGTGACACGTGCAAGTAATTTGTATATAAATTACATAATAGGCTTCCAGATTCATTATCGGTCATAAATACATCATAGATAACTAATTGAAAAACTTATGTACTTTCCCAATAAAGATTGCAACTCTTATTAAATGACGTACCACTGATTTCAAATGTAGTTGCCAGTTCCCGACATCCTCTCGTGAACATGGGGCCAGAATAGAAATTTCATGAACATTCACAACTCCTCTACCCAGACTCGGTGCTTTATTCCCCTCATCAGCCAAATAATAGAAGAGGTGTCCAGTTCTCTGATTTTCATCATTAAGTCTAAATTCAATATACAAAACAAGATCAGTAAATAATATGCAAATTAAGGTTATGCACACCAGGGCGTCCATATGACACAGTGCACACACAACATTTGTAAGTAAGGATTTAGCTACATATAATAAATCCATATTAGAAGATTTTTATGTAAGTTATAAGGCTCAATTTCCTTGTTTATGCTCTGAATTTCTAGCTTAAGCCATCAAATATTCTAAAAAGGTAAAATAACATCAATCATTTCAGATATCATTTGCTATCATTATGAATTTTTGATATACAAATTATTGATCTCTAAATTACCATGTGTAACTAAAATGTAAATAGTGCATGCTTAATCTTTTTTATACAATTAGGTATGTTACTTATAACCTTATTGGAACTATTAAGACATAGAGGACACAGGTGTTCCGATCACATACACTTAAATTAAAAAACAAAAAATATCCTTAAATTAAAAAGAAACAAGCAATCATTAAATCAAAATATTAAGCAAACTTTACATCATCAGACAAAGGATTACCAACTAATCTTTCATAAGCAGTGTTCTAAAATCAAAACATATACGTTGATGTATCCAACATTTCAAAAAGACCCAAAAATACCAAAAATCATAATCAAAATACCTAAAATTGAAACTCCAAAGCTCCAATTCTACCAAAGAAGACCTGAAATCAAAGGCATAAAATTAGTTGAAGGCCCTAATTTAAACTAAAAATTTGAAACCCCAATTCTAAGAAGCCCTAATTTGAAGTTTTGAATTAGGCATGACCGTAGCTTTGAATCAATTAATTTGAAGACTCAATGATCTAATTATATAGTCAGTGCGAATAACAAAGAGCGAGAGAGTGAGAACTGGGACTGAGAAATTGGGGTTGGAAGAGAGACAACGGAGTTGGAGAGACACAGAGATAGGTCAATAGATGTACTACAATAAGAATGATAGTAAGATTGTAGTCAGATAATGGCAGCGAGAGAGAGCAGTAGAGAGAGATTAGCGACATAGTAGACAGAGAGAGTGTGCTGAGAGAGATGGGTAATAGAGAGAGTGTGTGTTGAGAGAGAATGAGAGGCGGACTGAGAAAGATGTGTAACGAGGGAGATGTCAAATTTCTCAATTTGTCCAAAAAATTTGGGCGGCTTTTACCCAAAATTTCCCTCTCTCTCCGAATTACCAGGTCCACAATTTGGATATATGTTCAGGCCCAAATTGCAATAATTATGTAATAATTAATATTCAAATAATTATACAATTTTTACATATTTTAATATTTTATATAAATTCGTATGTTACATTTTTATATTTTTTTAGTTTTTTTTATAAAATATTTATGTACTATATATCTCATTTATTAAATTTGTATTAGTATATCAGCTAAGATTCTTGAAAAATGAATTAAAATTAATATTTAATATTAAAAAATATTATAATTATGTTTTAATACTCTAAAGTAACACTTTGACAAAAATGTTCCAAGCTGCAACACTTTGTACCTAATGTAACATCAGGTTTTTGGCTAAGGTAACATAAAAACCACAATGTTAGATTATCTCATGAGTACCATATCTAGGGTAACATATTAGGTAACATTATTTAAAGAGGGCGTTGTGATAGGCCTTATATGGTATAGTGTAACAAACAGGAAATATCAGTACTTACTGGAATCAGTACTTACTGGAAGTCAGAACTTAAGGATATCAGAACTTAGATTATCAGAAGATAAAATATCAGAAGATAGATATCAGAACTTAAGTACGGGAGGACTTACAGTTAAAGAAGGAAGCTGATTTACAGGAAATAAGATCGAGACTAATACAAAAGAAGATATGCATGGAAAGAGTTAGAAGATAAGAAGACTTGTATAAGATATCTGATTGATATATTTTAGGAAACAGAATTATATTCCATATCAATTAGAAGTTATCTTGTAACTGTGTACTATATAAACACAGATATAGGTTTACACTATATGTGTTATCATTATCGAGAAGATCATACATTGTAACCTAGCAGCTCTCATGATATTTGTTCATCACTGAGAGAGAATAGTTCCATTGTAACAGAGTTTATTTTATTGAATATATCTGTTTACTGTTACTTGTGTTCGAAATTGATTTGATTGTATTAAAACACTGTATTCAACCCCCTTCTACAGTGTTGTGTGACCTAACATTAACCTTCCCAGAGTTCAAATCTGGAACCCTAAAAGGGAAACTAGCAACTTGTAGATTATGACTCAGATTCATCTGACGAGTCTAACAAGGATGGGGATTTGCGAACTTCCATTACACCACCTGTGACCTCGTTAAGGATGGCTAAGGTGATTTTCCTTGCAGGTACAACTGGATTTTGGAGCTATGAGAGGAGTGATACACTTGTGTGAATGAGTGTCAACACGAGTGGAGAAAAGAGTGAAACACTTGTGAGGTACACGAAACAGAATCACACACTCACAGTGAGGAAGAAAGAGAAACATCATATCCCATTCCCTATCACTAAACACTAGTTCTTGATACTTCGAGTCTCGATTCTGTTTATGATTGGAACTTAACACTTAGGAACCTAACATTTATAGACTGGATTAGAATACTTCGAGAACTAACAATTGGTAACAATTGGTGATCTCACAGTTGGGAGGTATAAGGAGTAGGAAATATTAGTTAACATGATGATCAACAGTGAAGCCATTTTGCAGAATTTCAAGGGACATGGTTGATCAGACTATGACTTGTTATTTCTTTTCCAACCAAGTGAAATATGAGAACTCCTTCATGTTGGGTTTCGAGTACATAAACGCAATGGAACTATTAATTAAAAACGTAAAAAATCAGAATTTTCGAAACCCACCACAGGATCCATGCGAAAAAATATATATTTAATTCGTAGATCAGATTGTTTACCTTAAGAAGCTTTATCAATTGGTTGACTAATGGAGATCCAAAGCTTGTTTAATCACCACGCATCCCGATCTCGCGATCTACGCTCTATCTATATCCACATGAATGCTTGAACTCAAGGATTGGATGTGTACTAGCACAAACCCATTTTTTCTTGCTCTCTCCATCTTCTCTGTTGGTGGTTAGGGTTTTAGTAAAAGTATTGCACACACAAAAAAATCAGCCACACAAGAGATATTATATAGAGAGTAGAAAAACGAATTATAACTCTTAACTAATTAGGAGTTATTATTAATTCAAAATTCTTATTTATATTATAATTAAGTCTCACTTAATTATTTACCAAATAAATTTCATAATTAATATTAGTAAATTTGAATATCATTATTTATCTAATTAGTTAAGTCAAACTTAATTAATATTATAAATAATTTAAATTACTTTAATTTAATTTAAATCCAATTTAAATTAAATAATTCTTCAAGCATTCTTTGTGTGTGACCCTATAGGTTATTATTACATTGGCAACGGATTTTAAATCTAATTTAAAATCGTAAACAATGAGCGGCATCTAGTAATACATCATTGCTACCCAAGTAATGATAAACCTTTCGTGAATAATGTAAAATGTAATATAATCCTTTTAACCACATATTATAGATTAAACTAGAGGCATGTAATGTGTCATCCTTATCAATGTTTAATCCAGGTTTCCTTGATCGATGAGTAGACTATCATATCAAATCAACATTTGAGCATGACCACGCATTTCATAGTCTAGCTCACATAAGAGGCCAATAATATCACTCCTAAAATAGGAGGGTTAAATCCCTTCTAGATCATTCATATTTCTCATATGATTCATAATATACCCAATGTCCACTTTTATCATTACCCGGTCAAGGATAAGTTTTAATGGAATCAATGTATATTAATTCTCATATAGAAATATAATGACTTTAGGTCTAAGGCCCATTACATCATTATCATTGTGAGAATTACTTATGACACAACAGACATGTAGAATCTCACATCGGGTCTGTCCAGCACCATGTACATGTATATCTACATGTGTCTTTGACTTTAGTATCACTATACATATGATCAATGAGATGTGATCATCAATCAACAAACACACTAGTCTTAATGCATTATTATTATCCCATAATATTAATACTCGACTAGGGACCTTTAGGAATATTGATATTATTCTCGTAATCTCATTTCTAAGTCACGTACTTAGAGATATAGAATTGCATATCATATTCCAAGGATATTTATTAATCTAACATTTATATTGCAGTAAATTAAGAATTTATAAATTATAAAGGGAATAATCGATAGAACATAAATATTAATAATCCTAATGTCTTTAACTAAAACATCATAGTGTTGTCTCTAGGGCACAAACACTAACAATCTCCCACTTGCACTAGAGCCAATCACCTATGTATCTAATACTCATGGAACTAGTATGACCATCATACTTCTACTGCGATAAAGCCTTAGTTAGTGGGTCTGCAACATTATCATTACTATGCACTTTACATTTATATCTCCTTGATCATTAATCTCATTAATAAGGTGATATCGCCTAAGGACATGCCTAAACAGTCTCCTTGGCTATTTCGAAAAGTATCAATATATCCGGCTTTCATTATAGAATCATCAATGTTCATACTGTGAACCATTCCAGCTAAATTAACTTATATTTAGACAAAACACAAACCAGACATAGACACATAATCATCCTTGTCTATCCAGAAATTAGGGTAAGAACTAGTATCAGTGTAACCCTTTACAACCAGTTCCCTATCTTCTCCATATACCAAAAATAAATCGTTAGTCCTCTTTAAGTACTTAAAAATATTCTTGAAAATAATCCAGTGACCCTCAACTGGATTAGGCTGGTATCTGCTTGTCATGCTCAAAGCATACGAAACATCAGGATAAATACATATCATTGTATACATTATAGATCCAATTGCTAAAGCATATAGAGCTTTCTCAAACAGCCCTTATCATCTAATAATTTAGGGGGCAGTTATCTTTTGAGATCACTATCCCATGAGACATCGAAACATATCATTTCTTTATCTCCTACATCCTAAAATGATGCAATATTTTATCAATGTATATACTCCGACTAGGTCGATTAATCCTTTCAATCTATCTCTATAGATCTTGATCCCTAATATATAAGTAACATCGCCTAAGTCTTTCATCGAGAAACTATTTCTCAACCAAGTATTAACAGCCTGTAGAGAAAATATGCCATTCCTTATTTGTTATATGTCATCCATATAATACTAGGAATGTCACATGACTCCCACTAACCCTTCTTGCAAACACACGGTTCATCTTCGTTTTGAATAAAGCCAAACACTTTGATCATTTTATCAAAATGAATATTTATTCTCCTTGAGGCTTGCTTCAATCTATAAATAGATAGAAGCAATTACAAACTATCTTAGCAAACTTTGGATCGACAAAACCCTTAGGTTGTATCATATATACATCCTCTTCAAGGCTCCCATATAAGAAAGGAGTTTTGACATCCATTTGCCAAATCTGATATACAAAGTAAGCAACTATTGCTAACAAAATCCTGATGGACTTGACCATAGTAACCGGTGAAAAAGTCTCATCATAATCTATACTATGAATTTGTTTGAAACTTTTTGCCACTAGTCGCATCTTATAGGTCTGTACTTTACCATCCATGTCAGTTTTCTTCTTGAAAACCCACTTGCACCCTATATTTTTACGCCTTCGAGTGGATCAACTAAAGTCAATACTTTATTTTGATACATGTATTCCATCTTAGATTTCATGGCCTCTAGCCATTTCTCGGAGTCTGAAATGTTCATAGCATCTTGGTAGGTGAGAGGATTATCATTATCCGTAAGAATCACATCACCATCTTGATTCAAAAGAAATTTATAATTTCTCCCGGGGTTATGGCGAATCCTACTAGATCTACGAATAACCTGTGTTTCTTGGACGGGATTACTTTCAACATTTTGATGTACATCCTAATCTTATTCTAACTCTAGTTCAATGTTATTATGTGGTTCTCGATTTTCATCGAGATGTATTGTCCTCCCACTGTTTTTCTGAGAAAGTAGTTCTCCCTCAAAAAATACAGCGGCCCGAGCAACAAACACTTTATTCTTGGAAGGATTATAAAAACTACACCCTAGTATCACTTGGGTATCCCATGAAATAACATCTATCTAATTTTGGTCCAATCTCGTCAGAGGCTAAACATTTTACAAATGCTTCACGTCCCCAAATTTTCATAAATGACATGCTATGACATTTATCAGTCCATATCTCATATGGAGTCTTTTGAACCGCTCTAGTCGGAATTTGGTTAAGTGTATATGCAGCCGTTTCTAGAGCATAACCCCAGAAACTGAATGGAAGATCCGCTTGACTCATCATCGATCGCACTATGTCCAACAAGGTACGATTTCTCCTCTCAAAATCTCTATTTCATTGAGATGTTCCAGAAGGAGTAAGTTATGATACACTATCACACTCCTTCAAAAAACTCTTGAAATTGAGGTTTAAGTATTCACCTCCATGATTTGATCGTAAAACTTTCGTACTTTTCCCTTGTTTTATTTTCTACTTCGGCCATATATTCTTTGAACATTCTAAAAGAATCGGATTTTTCTGCATAAGAACCACATATCCATATCTACTGAAATCATCAGTAAATGTTATGAAGTAGTATAAGTCCCCCCTTGCCATCATACGCATTCGACCACATACATCATTATGTATAAGTCATAATCGTTCGGTGGCCCTTTCACCGGAACAGGTAAAAGAAGCTTTAGTCATTTTGCTAATGAGACAAAGTTCGCATCTTCCGTATGATTCAAAATCAAAATTATCCAAGTATTCATCTATATGTAACTCAGAAATGTGTTTCCCATTAATATGGCTTAACGACAATGCTAGAGGTAATGTTTGATTTGAGTCAACTTAGGAACATATAAATTGTTAACTAATTGTGCAACATTATAAGTCTTATCATTGAAATAGAATAAACAACTATTGTTTATTTAATTAAAATGAAAACCTTTCTTTTCTTGACAAGAAATTGACTTAATGTATCCGCTAAAGGCAGGCACGTAATAACAATTTATCAAGTTCTCAATCTCACCTTATGGGCAACATTAGGTATCGAGTTCCTTCAACTAGAACAACAACCTTTGCTCCAATTCTAACCCTATACCTGAAACATGACCATTGCTAGTCTTCTTCTTTAGATCTTCCAAATAAGCTCGACAATTTAACTTCCATTCATCCAGTTATTTCCACAAAAATGACAATCATCTCCTTTAGCAACACCACTATTAGGCTTCAAAAGCCCTTTGGGATTGGACTTTGGTTTGGCACCGAATAAGATCAAATCTTCACCTTATCTGTCCACTTTCCTTTCCCATTTGCATTCCATGTGTACATCATCTATATGGACGTAATTCATGCCTTTACCGTGTTATTTTTAGAAGTTCTAAACATGCTTAACAACTTAGTGAGTATTCTCTCTATTTCATTCCTTTTGTTCTTAACAAACTAAGAATAGAAGTTGTTCAAAGATCATTTGATCAAATCAAGTTGAGTCTCTAGACCATTCTTGAAACCCAAAATATCAAGGTACATATGCCTATCACCTTTAGAACATGTGGTCCAACCGGAAATGATTCTCACATTAATGTAAAAGTATGGTGCCTTATTATTGTCAAATCTTTCTGAAGAGCCTATCCTTCAAACATCTTTTGGAGGTGCTCAATCATATCATAAGCATCATTATGCTCTTGTTGCTTCTAAAGCTCATCACTCATAATTACAAGCATGAGAGATGAAACATCAGTTGCATAATTAATTTGCTTCTGGTAAGCATTTTATTCTGCACATGTTTCATTCTCAGCTAGAAGAAATAAGGGAGGGGTTGGAGTGACATCCTTGAACCCGAGGACAATCCTCAAGTTCCCATGTCAATCGAGGAAATTATTTCATGTCAGCTTGTCCTTCTCAAGGACTTTTATATAGAGAAGTTATTTGTGTTATTTGTCATTTGATATCTATAATATTAAAGTGCATAAAATGACTTAGTCTACAGATGATCATTAAATTATGTTCAAGTGATTATTCATATATATATTCACAATATATATCTCCCACTATTTTTATCAAATCAATAGCCCTAACTATTAATTCGGAAAAAATATCTTCTATATCCTTTCTAGTGAGCCAAGATCCATATTTCACTCGCGTTAGGTCAGCTTTGGCTTTTCTCCTAAAACATGATTATTTAGGTTGACAACATTTGTCAATTATATCAAATATATAACTCTTGGATAGCTTGGTGGAACAACATTTGTTCATATTTATCTAATAAATCTCGCCAAACTCTATGCTTCTAAGTTCACAATCCTATTGTGATAACTTAGTTAAGTCAAACCCAATAGTCAAAAAGTATCAATATACTTCAACACATCTCCCACGATATATAGGAGTACTTCGCCATGGCGAACCCACTCCTGGTCGATCTAGGGTTAACGCATTGGACTCATTGGAAGGCATCTGATCAACTTAATATTCACTTTAGGGTTTTGTTAATTTTAAAACGATCATGATCCCATCATAAGGAGATTCCCAATTTTTCCCTGAATAAAATACTTTAAATCAATATTTGTCAATGGTTTGATTTCTAGGTAGTGAGGGAGTCACAACGGTCTCGCTTAAAACCCACAACCTTACAAGTTCAATGAACTCGCTTTTGACAAAATCGCCCCATGTCAGAAACAAAGAAAATTTGTATTTTATTCCGTGTTTCATTAACACGGGAATCTCATAATCGTTTGTTCATTTTATAATCTTGAATCTGTTACAGATTTTATCTTGTTTAGCAAGCATGGCATGGTTGTCGTATCTAATAAATACATCCTTAATCTAATTAAGCATGCATCTTTATAAACCACTCTACACATACATTCATCATATGCGCATATATATGTAAAGTGCAATAAATAAACGTGGTTGGTTATGACTTCATCCTATGTGATTTTTATCAAGCTAATGATAAAGATCTAGATCAATCTAAGGTGGAAAATAAATACAGGCTAACTATTACATGTCTTATTTTTTATATTGCTTCCTTGGATGACCTCCGTGTGGGATTACCCTTGATCTTCAAATCTTCATGTCTTCATGTACATTACAAGAATGAAATATGAAAACTAATCTAATGAACTTACAAGAAGAACTCGAGTTACATTCGAGATTTAATAATTACAAGATTAAACGACATGCAAGCCGTATTTGAAAAACCAAAACCATTAACCTAAGGTCATAAGCCATAACCATCCACCATGCTCAATTAACACAAAATAACATGTTAAAACACATAATTTGATCTTAAAATATCATACCCATCATGATCTAATTATAAAAACCAAATATTGAAAAAATCAGAAAATTCGAAATTAAATCTGATAACATTAAATCGCAGATTACAGGGCCTAAACGACGCCAAACGCCTTACAGGTCGGTCAATAATAGCTTTATCTATCAGTTACGTTCAGATGCTCGATTCCATATAAAATAGCATATTCGTTCGTCAAAATCGAACACCAGACACAGATTTCAGCAAATCCACTACATCCGATTCAGAATCGTATCAAATACGATTCTTATAATAAGAACAAACACAAAACATGTATATATCAGTATATATATAGATCATATAATCATCATATGATTATACAACTCTCATGAATATCATATATTCAAAACATATATATACATACGCATATATAAACATAACAACATGTAAAATATACAAAATCACATACATAACAGCCATGGAATATTGTATACATGTTATCATCATAAAACCAGTAAATACATAAATGAATTAAACACTTTTTGCAAGTAGCTCTGATGCCATTGTTGGGTTTCGAGCATATAAACGCAACGGAAACAGTAGTTAAAAACGTAAAAAATCAGAATTTTCGAAACCCACCGCATGATCCATGCGAAAAAAATATATTTAATTTGTAGATCAGATTGTTTACCTTAATAAGCTTTATCAATTGGTTGACTAATGGAGATCCAAAACTTGTTCAATCACCACGCATCCTGCTCTCGCGATCTACGCTCTATCGGTATCCACAGAATTGCTTGAACTCAAGGATTAGATGTGTACTAGCACAAACCCGTTTCTTCTTGCTCTCTCCATTTTCTCTCTTTTTGGCTAGGGTTTTAGTAAAAGTCTTGCACACACAAAAAAATCAGCCACACAAGAGATATTATATACAGAGTAGAAAAATGAATTATAACTTTTAACTAATTAGGAGTTATTATTAATTCGAAATTCCTATTTGTATTATAATTAAGTCTCACTTAATTATTTAACAAATAAATTTCATAAATAATATTAGTAAATTTGAATATCATTATTTATCCAATTAATTAATTCAAACTTAATTAATACTATAAATAATTCAAATTACTTTAATTTAATTTAAATCCAATTTAAATTAAATAATCCTTCAAGCATTCTTTGTGCGTGACCCTATAGGTTATTATTACATTGGCAACGAATTTTAAATCTAATTTAAAATCGTAAACAATGAGCGACATCTAGTAATACATCATTGCTACCCAAGTAATAATAATTGAATCGGTGATCGTTTAAACCATTCGTGAATAATGTACGATGTAATATAATCCTTTTAACCACATATTATAGATTAAACTAGAGGCATGTAATGTGTCCTCCTCATCAATGTTTAATCCAGGTTTCCTTGATCAATGAGTAGACTATCATATCAAATCAATATTTGAGTATGGCCACACATTTTGTAGTCTAGCTCACACAAGAGACCAATAATATCACTCCTAAAATATGAGGGTTAAATCCCTTCTAGATCATTCATATTTCTCATACGATTCATAATACATCCAATGTCCACTTTTATCATTACTCGGTCAAGGATAACTTTTAATGGAATCAATGTATATTAATTCTCGTATAGAAATATAATGACTTTAGGTCTAGGACCATTACATCATTAACACTGTGAGAATTACTTATGACACAACAAACATGTAGAATCTCATATCGGGTCTGTCCAGCACCATGTACATGTACATCTGCCTGTGTGTTTGACTTTAGTATCATTGTACCTATGATCAATGAGATGTGATCATCAGTCAACAAACACACTAGTCTTAATGCATTATTATTGTCCCTTAATAATAGTACTCGACTAGGGACCTTTAAGAATATTGATACTATTCTCGTAATCTCATTTCTAAGTCACGTACTTAGAGATATAGAATTGCATATCATATTCCAAGGACATTTATTAATCTAACATTTATATCGCACTAAATTAAGAATTAATAAATTATAAAGGGAATAATCGATAGAACATAAATATTAATAATCCAAATGTCTTTAACTAAAACATCATAGTGTTGTCTCTAGGGAACAAACACTAACACTTCAGACGATATCACACATTCCTTCTCTAAGGGGGAGATAAAAGCTTAAGTAATAGTTTGGAGGATTCCTCAACTAAGGGGGAGAAATAGCAGGGAGGAGGAAAAAGGTAAAGCACATGTACACTACACCACACCATTGTTGTTTGTAACTACGGATCCTATTGTACGAGAAAGTTGGTAAAACACAAGTTGATTTCCTAGTAATCAGAAGAAGTGGTTTGGTTCATCATTATTCTTCATAAGGGGAGAAGCTGTTTTCCAAAAGGGGAGTACCATTAGTTCTTATCTGCGGATCCTATTATTCGGGAGAGGTGGTAAACGAAGGTGATCTCCTTTAAGCAGTTGATTCTCATATAGGGAGAAGCAAGAGATATATGCGCTTCTCAACAGGAAATATGGTTGTATAAAAGAAGTTGTTGATGATTACTTCAAGACTGAGAAGCATTATCTGGCAGAGATTTGAAGAACCAAGGAAATGAAGATGAAACTACTTGAAGATCAGTTCAGTGCTAGAGGAACAAACATCTTTCATTTCAGTTACTCAAGAAATCTGGAAATGCAGAATTTGATCCTGAAAACCAGTAACATTATTTACAAGTCTTGGTACTTTACTTTTTCTAGTTGTTAGTTAAGTTATACTCTCTATTTAATTTGTTTCTTAGGTTTAACAATCAAATAGGGGGAGATTATTGGTGAGACTGCGTAGCTGTATGAACAGTTACGTGATAACTCAACTTAATAACAACACTAGAACATGACAGGTTAATAATACTATGACTACACAAGAAATCAGGATGAATGAAGATAAGGCAAATACAAAGAATCAAAAGATTAGAAGAAGGCTTGAAGTCTATTTATAGGTCACTGAAAGAAGCTCATTAATATGTTCATGCCTCAGTGAAGAATAAAGGTTAAAGACTTTCATGATTTCAAAAATGTTAAAGATTCAGTGTATAAGTGCTATTAGAAGATTTCGGTGTATTGGCATTGATTGAAAATAGACAGTGTATGAAGTATTGGAATCTGAAGAATTGAAGACAGGGTATAGACAGAGGTTAATGAAGACATTGTCTAAAGTACCATAAAGGATTCCAGTAAAAGTACGGTTGTTTATTGACAGTCAGTGTCTGAAGCAATAAAGTTGTTGCAAGCTTAACAATTTAATCAAGGCTATAATATGAAGACATGAATCGGGGTCAGTCGTCTGTGAACCAGACCAGTTGCACTAGACGTCAACAACTCATGAAAGGAATTTGGGTATTATTTATAGAAGAATTGTTAAATTGAGCAACATACTTGGATTGAACGTCTATCTGTTTAAGTACGAGAAGAGGTGCACATGGTATACAGCTAACAGCTCAAGGGACTGGCGAAACTCAAAGTTTAATTGTTATATTAAATAAATTTATTTAATGGATTTTACAATAATTTATTTAATAAACTTAAAATGATTTATTTTATAAACTTTAAATAAGTTTATTTTATAAATCTAAATTAGTTTATTTATATAAGTTATATTTAAGGTTATTTTATAAATTAATTTAGTTACAATTTAAACTTAATAAGAAAAGAAAAAGAAAATACAAAAAGAAAAGAAAAAGAAAATATAAAAAGGAAAAAAAAAGGAAAAGGAAAAAGAAAACAAAAAGAAAATAAAAAAGAAAAGAAAAGAAAGAAAAAGAAAAAAAGGAAAAAAATAAAAGAATTAAAACAATAAACAAACAAACGTGATGTAGTTAGTCTGTTTTGGTTAAGTACAATTTGTACTAGTAGCCCCTGTGGTCGCCACAGGGGAGTTTATATAATAGAAATCGAATGTTGTTGTAATAGTATACTAGTAGTCTCCACAGGCTCCCTTCCTGTAGCCCTCTTGTTGTTGCCA
The DNA here is from genome assembly GCF_009905375.1 of Apium graveolens. Lineage (NCBI taxonomy): Eukaryota > Viridiplantae > Streptophyta > Magnoliopsida > Apiales > Apiaceae > Apium > Apium graveolens. The sequence continues at coordinate 233,993,610 of NC_133651.1, read as the reverse complement.
TAGAGCTCCCTCATGTACTTGGTTGCCACAGAACACACCTTGGTCGCCACAGAGAAAGCACTCTTTGGTCGCCACATAATCCTCAGCCACAATTTATTGTAAAATCAATTATTTGTGTGGTTCAATTTCAGCCACACAATTTAATTGAAATAAGCCTACACAAGCACTAGATCAGTTCAGTTGTTCTTTTTATCTTCTTCTCCAACAAAAAGAGAGTTGATAAAACAAGAAGCAAAGATTTATAGAGAAGCTCCGACACCTTGAATATCCGTTTAACTTCTCACCGGAGTAACATTATAATGCCCGATTTAACTCTTGTATATTCATAGGGGCATTATAATCGTTACCCGGTAATTAAATCCTTAGACAAACAAAAGCTAGATCATTGTATAGGGTTTAATTTGTTGATCTTTATAGAAGCTAGGAACTTTGTTGTTCTTAGATTTTAGCCGGTTAATTTGTTTACCGGAGTGTAGCAACATCCCTGAGGATTTATATATAAATATATACTTCCCCTAATATCTCGTGTTCCTCATTTTATATTCCCAAATACTATTCACCTCAAGAACATGGAACCACTAACGGAGCACTAAATCTATATCCGCTAAAGATTCGAAAGAATTTTTAATTTAGTGATTATCGTATTTAACCCCCCTTCTATGATAATTCGGGACCTAACAACACAGCTTCTTCCTTGAGAGAGTTACAAGAAATTTTTGATATGTTTGATACAATTAAAAAAAAAGACTAGTGTTTACTTTATAGATTAGTAAACACAGGTTTACACAGCATGCAATATGTAACAACTGGGAAATTACGACTGTTTTATATCATAATAAAGTATATTATGTATTTTATTATATCATTATGTGTGATTAGTCATAAAATATTAGTTATTATGTATTGTATGTGTTCCGTGTAGTTCAAGATATTTTTTAGGTATTTTATTTTGGGTATACAGCCCAGACTTCGCTTAAATAACTGATATTTCATATAAAATAATTGGCCTTATTTTTCCTAGTATGACTTATACCATGTCGATATTCTGAACATCCAGCTAATTTAGGAAATTTCTTATTTCGCGAAAAATGACTTTTCCGGTCCCCTGCGGGTTCTAAAAATCCCAAATAAATCATATTTTTTTATAGAGTCATGGGAATTTCAAATATTTCATTTCTTTGCATTTTTGAATTATTCACAATTTTTGGAAAATGTTGGCATATATTTTGTATTTATTTGATATTAAATTTTAAAAATTATTTTTCGTAATTTATTAAATAAGGGCCAATTAATTTTATTAAGAGATATAATTAAGGCCTTAATTTTAATTAGGGCTATTATTTTGTAATTATAAATAGCCTAACTATTATTAATTAATTATAAAAAAATCATTAAAAATTAGCAAAAATACCAAAATTCTCTGAAATTCGGGTTAGGATTTCGTATTCGGGTCAAGAATTCAATCAGTGATTTTGATCAGTTCTGAGCATCGATTACTATTGTTAGATATATTTGATAATGTCATGGCTAATATAATTTATGTTTAGATTTCAGATCTTACTTAACAGGACAAGTCAGTACTTAACCATTAATCAGTACTTATACTGGAAGTCAGGACTTAAGGATATCAGTACTTATATTATCAGTAGATAATCATCAGAAGTTAGATATCAGAACTTAAGTGCTGAAGGACGTTCAGATAAGGACAGTAGCTGATTAAAGGAAAGAAGATCGAGATAAACATAAGAAGAGATATGCATGAAGAAGGAGTTTCGTGAAGAATGGAATACTTGGAAGAAAAGATATCTGATTGATATATTTTAGGAAGCAGAATTATATTCCATATCAATTAGCGATTATCTTGTAACTGTGTAGTATATAAACACAGACATAGGGTTTACACTATAAGTGTTATCATATTCGAGAAAATTATTTATTGTAACCCTAGCAGCTCTCGTGATATCTGTTCATCACTGAGAGGTAACAGTTCCATACTGTAACAGAGTTTATTGTTTCAATAAAGTTTGTTTTCTGTTACTTAATATATTAAAGTTCGATTTGATTATATTATACACTATATTCACCCCCCTCTACAGTGTGTTACCTAACAAATGGTATCAGGGCTAATCTGTTAGCACACATATAGTTAAAGATCCAAACACAATCATGTCTGACACAGAAACTCCAACTAAGCCTACCAAAACTGAAGAACCTCCAAAGACACAAATTTAAAGTCGGTATGAGACTATCAGAGTTCCCATACTGAGACCATCTGAATATCCCATATGGAAGGTAAGGATGACCATGTTTCTGGAAGCAACAGATCCAGAATACCTTGATAGAATCAAGGAAGGGCATCACAAACCAACCAAGCTCGTTGTTGCAGTTGCAGGTGAAGCAGCAAAGACCGTACCAAAGGAGAAGAGTGATTATACTGCTGAAGATATAGCATCAATTGCTAAGGATGCTAAGGTACGACACTTACTGCATAGTGCCATTGATAATGTAATGTCAAACAGGGTAATCAACTGCAAGACTGCTAAGGAGATATGGGATGCTCTGGAAACAAGGTGTCAGGGAACTGACATAATTAAGAAGAACATAAAGATAATACTCACTCAAGAGTATGAACATTTTGACTCAAAGAATAATGAGTCATTGAATGATTTATATGATAAATTTGTCAAACTTTTGAATGATTTGTCATTGGTTGATAAAGGGTATGATCTTGAAGATTCAAACCTTAAATTCTTGTTAGCTCTTCCTGAATGCTGGGATTTGAAGGCAACGACAATAAGAGACAACTACAATTTTGATGAAACAACTCTTGATGAAATCTATGGAATGCTCAAGACTCATGAACTTGAGATGGAACAAAGAAGCAAGAGGAAAGGAGGAAAGTCAAGGATAGTTGCTCTTAAGGCTGAAGAAGAATCCCCCAAAGCAGCTTCCTCAAGGAAAGACAATGGTAAAGCTCTTTTCATAAAGTCCGAAACTGAGTCATCAAGTTCTGAAAGTGATGATGACTCAGATTCTGAAAGCTTGCCTGAGACTGATGCTGATGAGGAGATGATGAAGCTGTGTGCTCTTATGGTGAAAGGAATCACAAAGATTGCATACAGGAAGTTCAGGAAGGGAAAGAAGTTTTCCAGGAAAGGCATAAGTTCTGATAAGAAGAATTTCAGAAGATCTGAAGGCAGAGGAGGAAAGTCTGACAGAGGATATTATACCAATGTTAAATGCTATAACTGTGGTGAGAAAGGCCACATATCTCCTGATTGCAAGAAGGAAAAGGGTGACAAAGGCAAGGCTCTTGTCACAAAGCAGAAAAGCTGGACAGACACCTCAGACTCTGAAAGTGAGGAGAACTATGCATTGATGGAAAATGCTGATAAAGAAAGTGCTGAGAGCAGTTCTGAAGCTGTTGAAACAAAGGTACCTCAGACTACTTATGCTTTTCATACTGATGATATTAATGAGTTGAGAAGATATCTTAAAACCATGTTTGTTAGTTATAGAGATCAAACTTTAACATGTGAAAGATTAACTTCTGAAAATCTTGCTTTTAAGAAAAGAAATGATTTCTTAGAAAAAGAGTTAGTCATGTTCCATCAAACTCAGAAGGATAGAGATGATGCTTTTTATGTTAGGGATGAAGTGCTAAAAATGAATGAATCTCTAAAAACTGAGTTAGAAAAGGAAAGAGAGATTATCAGGACTTGGACTAACTCTGGCAAAACAACTCAAAATTTGCTAAGTAGTGGAAACTGGAAAGAGGGCTTAGGTTATGGAGAAGATATGAATGATAAAGGAACTGAAGAAATTAAGCCTGTTGTTAAGCAAAAGCCAAAGTTAAAACCTGTTAAGTTTGTAACTGTAAAGTCTGAAAATGAGAAATCAGAAGTTAAAGAGGAATTAACTTCTGACAAACTAAAACAGGAAAAGACAGCTGAAGTGAACATAGGCTTAATGACAAAGAAGCAGCTTAAGCATAAGCTGAAAGATGTTAAGAATGCAAACAAGATAAAATCACCTAGGAAAAATAGGAATGGAAAGGAAGGTGTGAATAAAAGCAATGATTATAAACCTGTTCCTGATGCTCCTAGGAAAACATGTTATAACTGTGGAAGTTCTAACCATCTGGCTTCTTTTTGCAGGAAGAATAAAAATATTAACTCCTTACCTTCCAAATCAGGAGTTAAGAGTCAGTCTGTTAGATACAAACCACAAAATCCTTGTTTTCATTGTGGTAGTTTATGGCATTCCATTTATACTTGTAAGGAATATCATAGTTTGTACTATGATTATTATCAAATAAAACCTTCTTTGAAGAAAGTTTCCATTGTTCCTTCTAGTGTAAATTCTGATTCAAAGTCTGATAGTGTAAGTTCTGATAAGAAAAATGTTAACATAAACTCTGATGTTAAATCCGCTGCAAATGTTAACAAACTTAATAAGGCCAAAGGATCCAAGCAAGTCTGGGTCTTTAAAACTAATAATTAGTGGTCTTTGTGATTGCAGGGCAACAAAAAAAATATTCTAGTTCTAGACAGTGGATGTTCAGGACATATGACTGGAAATAAGGCCCTGCTATCAGACTTTGTGGAGAAAGCTGGCCCAAGTGTTTCCTATGGAGATGGCAACATTGGAAAAACATTGGGATATGGCAATATCAATCTTGAAAATGTCATAATTAAAGAAGTAGCTCTGGTCTCAGGACTTAAACACAATCTGCTGAGTATAAGTCAAATCTGTGACAGAGGTTATCATGTTGATTTCTTTGAAGAACACTGTGAAATTGTGAGTAAATCTAAAGGCAAAGTTGTTCTGAAAGGATACAGGCGTGGTAACATTTATGAAGCTAAGCTTTCAACAAGTACTGATGGTTCTGCAATCTGACTGATGAGTAGAGCATCAATTGAAGAAAGCTGGAATTGGCACAAGAAACTCTCTCATTTAAATTTAAACAATATAAATGAACTGGTCAAGAAAGATCTTGTGAGAGGATTGCCAAAGTCAGTATTTGCTCCTGATGGTCTTTGTGATTCATGTCAGAAGGCCAAACAAAGAAAATCTACATTCAAGAGCAAGACTGAATCATCAATTCTTGAGCCTTATCATCTACTACATGTTGATCTATTTGGTCCAGTGAATGTCATGTCTATTGCAAAGAAGAAGTATGCATTGGTCATAGTGGATGAGTTCACCAGATACACATGGGTGTATTTCTTGCACACAAAAAGTGAAACTGCATCTATTTGATTGAACATGTCAAACATCTGGATAAATTGGTCAAAGATTCTGTGAAAATCTTAAGGAGTGATAATGGCACTGAGTTCAAGAATTTGATGATGGAAGAGTTCTGCAAAAACCATGGAATAAAGCAGGAATTTTCTGCTCCTGGAACTCCACAGCAAAATGGAGTTGTTGAAAGGAAGAATAGAACTCTCATTGAAGCTGCACGTACAATGCTTGAAGAAGCAAAGCTTCCAACCTATTTCTGGGCTGAAGCTATGCATACTGCTTGTTTTACTCAAAATGCAACAATTATTAACAAGCATGGAAAAACACCATATGAGATGGTGAAGAAAAAGAAGCCAAATCTGAAGTACTTTCATGTATTTGGATGCAAGTGTTTTGTTCTCAAGACTCATCCTGAACAGCTATCCAAGTTTGATCTAAAAGCTGATGAAGGAATCTTTGTTGGATATCCACTTTCCACAAAAGCCTTCAGAGTCTATAATTTGAGAACAAAAGTGGTCATGGAATCTATCAATGTCTCTTTTGATGACAAGAAGATTACTGGTCTTGAAGATTTCATTGACCATGATCAGCTGAGATTTGAAAATGAAAACTCAAATTCTGATACTGAAAATCCTGACAGTCTAAGTCCTGATACTGTAAACTCTGATGGATTAGACTCTGATGTTATTGAAACTGTGGTGACTACATCAAAGGAAGATGCACCTATGCAGGGGGAGCATACTCAAGATCCTACCACATCTCAAGAAACATCAGAACATACATCTGGCTCTTCAAGTTCTGATTCGTCAAGTTCTGATAAGCCAAATTCTGATAGTACTGAAAATCTAAATTCTGAAGACTCCAACTCAGAGAGCATAGTTTCAGGGGGAGCATCAGAAAATGAAGATGAAGACAGCATGGATCATGGGGGAGCATCCAGTTCTAGAGAAAACCTTCCATCTGCAAGGAAGTGGACAAAGTCACATACACCTGATTTGATAATTGGAAATCCTGATGCAGGTGTCAGAACTAGAACAGATTTTGCAGGTTGCAAAATTGACAGGAAAAGCACAAGTGGAAGCTGCCAATTCCTTGGAGGCAGATTGGTTTCTTGGTTCAGCAAGAAACAAAAGTCAATTTCCACATCAACTGCAGAAGCAGAGTATATTGCTGCAGGAAGCTGTTGTGCACAGATTCTTTGGATGAAGAATCAGTTACTGGATTATGGGTTAACATATTTCAAAATCCCTATTTACTGTGATAATCAAAGTGCTATTGCTATGACAGGTAATCCAGTTCAACACTCTATGACAAAGCACATCAGCATCAGGTACCACTTCATAAGGGAACATGTGGATGAAGGTACAGTGGAATTGCACTTTGTTCCAACAGATCAACAACTAGCAGATATCTTCACAAAACCACTGTGTGAAGCCATTTTTACAAGATTGGTAAATGAACTTGGAATAATTTCAGGTTCTTTCTCTAAATCTGCGTAGTCTTGTTTTGTATTATCAGACTTTATGATCAGTATTTACAGAATTTAATCTCTTTGTGTATTCTGTGATTAATTGATAAATGTTTTTAAGTACTGACTGTTGTCTGATATATGTTTCTAAACTCTGATAAGTGATATGTCTGTCTAAGTAACCATTCAATCCTATAAGGATAATTGTGTTAGATACTGACCTAGTAGTCTTCAATAAACAAATGATCCCATGTAAGAAGTAATTATTTCTGTGGAAATTTTATGACACAAGCAAATTCTGATAATTGAGCTTAGTTGAGTTTACTTTGTTTATCTTATTACTAAGTCACAAATTAGAATAATGCTACTCATCTGTTAAGTTCTGATACTAGTAAAACTGCTGAATGTACTAAGTGCTGATAAACCTCACTTATAAAAAGAAAAATCAAAAGGATCAAAGAATAAAATCAGGTACTCCTTTGAGATCTAGAGTAAAAATGTGGAAGGGAAGACATAAGTGCATTGCTGGTATTAAGTAAATATGCATTAGAAAAGCAAAATATTTTCTTGGTGACTTTTCACACTCTATGATTACTGGAGAAATACTCTGATAATAGCATAAATTATGATAAGCAGTCGTGACTCACTTACACTGAGGAGCCACTGTAAAATAGAATTTAAAAAGATGCATAAAATTAGCACAAATCAGTTGAGGTGGACTCAAGCATGAACTCATTCATCAGTAGGTTTCAGGATAATGACAGCTCTTTAGCAAAATTTTAGTTATGCCTTATTTCTAAGATGTACTGAAGTGAATCAGACTTTACTCTTTGTCTGCTATTTAGCTTGATGCACACACTAATCACTCCATCTGAATGATGAAAATTACTGTGGTGGTCTATGTTGTTTTAGATAAACAGTCATTGTGTCACCTTGCACTAATTCTGAGGACAAGTTCTGGTTGCATATTCTGAAGATTAAGTTCTGAAGAGTATAACTCAGAACCTGTATGAGGATTTACTCAGATAAGCATTTTTTTCAAGTTAAGAAATTATGTTCTGATGACTGTTAAGTTCTGAAATAAGTCTAAGTTCTGATATTACAGTCTAAATTCTTTACTTGACTTATATGTGGATAAAATTTGATAACAGTCTCGGTACAAACTCGAACATGTGAAGTGGAAGATTAATAGTCACTATGGTTAGGATTAATGGTACTCGTACTTGAACAGTCAACTTTTACTTGTGTCTTGTGCGCATTCAACCATGTTTTCTCTTTCCAATGAATGTTATTCTTTTTTCCAAGTCTGGGGAGACGAGGTAGAATTAATTCTACCTGTCAGCATTAAAAACCTTTACGTCTCCTGGAATTCTCTTGCCTATATAAACAGCCTCTTCACATCAGCCTACCCATCAAATTCTTTCTCACAAACTTACCTTCATACTTTTTCTTTCAAAAACACAATGGTCAGATACAACATGTTTTTGAACTACCAAAACTTCAATATGGAGCTAAGCTGTGCTGACTGGCAGCAGGAATGGCACGTTATGGCCATTCCTGAGGAGATATGGGACTCTGTCCCACAGGAGGTACTGACCCACCTCCTGTTCTTCTATATGGACTACCATCGCCATCTGGAGCGATTGGAGGAGGAAAGGCTGGAAGCTCTCCGCCAGCAAGAGCGTATCATCCGACTCGCCATTCTGTTTGTCGAGAGTAGGAAGAAGAAATGATTTAATCTCGTCTTCTTCCTATTTTTCTTCATCATCAGCCTTGCCCTGCTTCTTGAGCAAGGACTAAGGCTGTTGATGTTAGGTTTAGTAGCTTAGGGAAATCTTGTATAAGTACTGATGTAATTTCCATTTCATGAATGTATTCTCTTGATATATTAATGAAATTTGTTTTTGTTTCAAGATTTTGTCTCTAAGTTATTTTGTAATGCATTGATAAATCCTGATAATTATTCATATTCTGATGACCATATAAATTCTGATTTAATTTAAGTTCTGATTTTCTTTTATCAGTACTTACTCATATAATTTATCTTGGTCACTTTCACTTGATTTCTTTTCAGAATATTAATGTTGCAGTGAAAATTAATTAAATCAGTGGGAACAGTTTCAATTTTGAATTAAAACTGTTTCACCTTGATTAATGGAATATATGGGTAAGTGGAACGGTTTTTCCTTGAAAACAGGCAAGTGGGCAAGTAATAATTACTGTTTTCTCGCGCGTAGTAACTATCCGTTATTACTGCATGTCTAACAGGTGTCCAACGGTAACATTTTTTTTTCAGAGTATAAGTACGACAGAGAAAGGATTTCTTTAATCTTTTATTTCCTTCATACTTTTTCTCTCTACTTGCTTTTACTCTCTCTTTCTCTCACGTTGGTTTTTCATACAGACATTTTATCAAACACCTAACAGGCACTTTTAAATCTCAATTTTTCACATGGCACCTAAGGATTTAATCATTGATGGAGCTAAGTTTGTTCCAAACAACTATGCTGTAATTCTTGATCATGCTGAAGCTCCATCTGAATTGCATTTTGTGCAAGATCTTCTTGCACACAGTGAGATTGGGTATGCACTGACCCAGCCTTCAGTCTTTTCGAGCCAACAAGTTCTGACGTTTTGGCGGACTGGGCACTTTGATAATGGTGGTAAACATGGCACTCCTAGTATTGTTTTCGAAGTGGGTGATTCTTCTTATGCAGTCACTCCTGGTACAATACGCAAGGCTCTACATCTTCCAGAAGGTTGTATTTTTTCAATTCCAGAAGAATCAGCTCTTCAGGAGTTAATGGCAAATTTGGGGTATGAACGGAGTTTGGCAAAACTTGGGCAGTTGAAACGGGCTTATATCAGAAGAGAATGGAGCTTCTTCTTCGACTGCATCACCAAAGCTTTTGGGAACAAATGTTCGAATTTTGATGCTATCCCAATTCTGAGTCAGCATATCGGGTATGCTATTATCAATCAAACTCATTTTGATTTTGCAACTGGTATAATTGGTTTTATTGGGGATAGGATGACAGAGGATAGGAATGTTATCTATTTTGCTAGATTCTGTCAACTTATTTATACTTTTTGTACTGATGAACCTCAATTAGTCAGTTCCTCAACCCCACCTTTTAAAGTTGCAAAACACTACTTTAATGACCTGGTAAATGCTGACACTAAGAAATCAGTGGTTAGACCATTACAGATTCCTCAGTCTGTAAAACAAATCCTAGTAAATGCTGATCCTGATACTTATAGATCTGTTTACTCTGATGTCCAACCAACAACAAACACCCAAAAACCATCATCCTCAGCACCTACCACTCATTCTACTCAACCTACCCTTAGGACATATCTCAAATCCTATCTCTCCACTTCACAGACTATTCAACCCTCATCCTCATCACCTACTGTGAAGCCTTCATCCTCCAAGCCAAAGAGGACAAAGACTGTTCCTCAAACACCTCAAAAGAGAAGGAGGATTACCTTGAGAGATGAATCTGATACTGAGGAACAGGTTCCTTCTTCATAACCTGTTGTAGGTGAAGCTGAGAAAGAGACTTCTCAGAAGGATTCTGGAATTGGGGGATCTAGGCTTCTCAAAAGGCTTAGAAGAATGACAGTTCCTGAAACTCCCAAGGAATCCAAATCAACAAAGAGATACAAGAAACAGAGGGCAAAAAGGCCAGTTTCAGATGATGAAGAGGAAGCAGCTAAGGAAGGGGATCAGGAATCTCTGATCTCACAAGATAAGGAATGTGCTCCAGTCACTTCTTCTCCATCAACTCCATCTCAGGAAGCTGTTTCTGAAAAGGCTAACACACCATCTGTGTCTCCTGTTGATCCAGGCACAAGTGCTGATATTGATGTTCAAAACTTGGTTGTGCCTGAAGTAATTCTCTTAGAAGCTCCAACAGCAAATAATCCTTCCACAATACCTGTTACTGATGCTGTTCAAACTCCAGAGTTATCAACAACACCTACTCTGCATCAAGATGCTGATGATCAGACTTTAGGTGACCATCAGGATATGGCTGTTGATCAGAACTTAGAACAAGATCAGCAATTAGAGGATGCTGAAGCCTCCATTGCTACTCACACTGTTATTTTATCAGAGGATAGTGATTCTGTAAGTTCTGATGCTGCAAATGCTGGAGATACTGGTGATGCTGCTCCAACTGCAGATGCTGATACAGCAGGTCCTTCAGGACATGCTCCTCAACAGACTATTCTAAAGTCTGAACTGGTTAAGAAGTTTGTTACCAGAGAAGCACCAGTACCTTGGAGTGAAACTCCTGCAGGTCAGGAGTGTACTAAGGAATGTAACTCAGTTTTATGTGTTCCAACTGAAAAGCATCTTGCTGAGCACTTGACTGAAGCTGATGAAATGTTAAATTCTGATGATTTCAAAACCCAGCTTAGAGTCACTGCATTGAGTACTAAACATCTACAAGGTCTTCACTCAACTACTCATGCAGAGCTACACAAGATTCAGGAAAACTTTATCAAACAGGAACAAGTTTGGAAAATTGATAAGAAAAAGTTCTTCCAACCTACCATTGACAGGATTGCTTATATCGAGAAGACTCAAGATCATCAACAAGCTCATATTGATGATATTCTGAAAAATCAAGCTTCTCAGCAATCACAACTGACTGAAATCCAATCCTCAGTGGAATTGCTTATCTCTCTTCTACTACCTGCTGATGCCAAAAAGGGGGAGAAAGTAATTAAGTCCAAATGCAAGACTGACAGGACACTGACAGGAAAGGATGATGAAAAGAATGATCAAGGAAACCCTGGAATGGGTAGAGGTCATAGTCAAGGTAGAGGATTCACATCAAGACAAGCTAGTCACAGGACAAGTTCTGATACTGGGAAAAGAATAAGTTCTGCTACTGGTAAAAGGATAAGTTCTGATGAACTTTTAGATCTTGATGAGGAAATGTCAAGACAATTATTTCTTTAGGAAAATCCAGGAATGGACTTGGAGAGTTTAATGAAAGAAGAAGCCAGGCTTAAATCAGAGAAAGTCACATCTAAATCTGAAGCTTCTGGTAAAAAGTCACTTCCAAAACTCAAAGGCATTGTGATCAAAGAAAGGACACATACTGAAGCAACATTGGCTAGATCACAATCGCAGATAGATCCAAGATCCAAGGGTAAAGAAAAGATTGGTGAACCTATCAAGGTTTATGTGCCTCCTGAGGATGAAGAAATTACTGATGAAAAAGATGATCTTGCTCTGACTTCAAGAAAAGTTCTTAAAACAACCTCTGACATGGCTCAAGTTGTTCAGAGTCAAGAAATTGTAAGTTCTGATATTCAGAAGAAGCAAGTAACCTCTGACATAGCTCAAGTTAACTTGATATCAGAAGATAGACCAAAGACACTCCTACCAGGATTCACTAAAGCAAAACAGACTCAACCTTTGAAGACTACTGCAAGTGGTTTTGAAGCAAGAGTAGTTACTGGAAAGGAAGCAAGGGATAAAAATGGATTGGGAAGTGCTGATGAAAGAAGAATACATAACACTACCAATGATCCAACTTCCTTAAGTGAACCAGGTATTGGAGCAACTCCTGAGAGATTGAATCAACTGGAATTTGTACAAATGGTTTACCATACTTATTTGAAAGAATACATCTTGTTGTACTTCATGACAGATGGTAGGGTTTATCATATAAGACAAAATGCCATTCCATTGAAGTATTTTGAAGAATTGGAGCATGTACTATTCTTACTTCAAGTGGATGACAGAATAACAGGAACTGCTGCAAACTATTTGAAAGAACAGATTTAGAGACAGAAAAGGCTTTATTCTGTTAAGCCTGACAGCACATACATTCCAAAGTACAGAGATCACAATGGTGATATAGTTGAAATGAAGCCCAACACTGCTAAGATTATAACTACCTTTCTGGGGTACAGGGATGTTGAATTCAATCTTGAGTCTGATAAAACTTATTTGATCAGACTGGATCAGGATATAAGAAAAGCAAAGATCAATGATCTCAGAGCTGCAATCTTTCAAATTGGTGAAGATACTGCAGAGCTTAAAGATGCCAAAAGGAGAATGATTGATGAACTCAGATATGCTGAGAAATGTTTGTTGAAGAACTATCTCAGAACAACTCTTGACATCAGAGAGATCAGATGATGAAGCCAAGTCAAAGATCTACAACTGCTTAAATTCTGATATTTATACAGACTGAAGTTGTTATCAGAAGTTGAATATTGGTAAAGCTTTAAGGTCTGTAAGTTGTAGTTATCTAGTCTAATTCTCATGCATTTGTACTTAATATTTTTGACATCATCAAATATCTGTTAAACTTGTATATTATGCTAATTTACAAGTTGGGGGAGATTGTTAGATATATTTGATAATGTCATGGCTAATATAATTTATGTTTAGATTTCAGATCTTACTTAACAGGACAAGTCAGTACTTAACCATTAATCAGTACTTATACTGGAAGTTAGGACTTAAGGATATCAGTACTTATATTATCAGGAGATAATCATCAGAAGTTAGATATCAGAACTTAAGTGCTGAAGGACGTTCAGATAAGGATAGTAGCTGATTAAAGGAAAAAAGATCGAGATAAACATAAGAAGAGATATGCATGAAGAAGGAGTTCCGTGAAGAATGGAATACTTGGAAGAAAAGATATCTGATTGATATATTTTAGGAAGCAGAATTATATTCCATATCAATTAGCGATTATCTTGTAACTGTGTAGTATATAAACACAGACATAGGGTTTACACTATAAGTGTTATCATATTCGAGAAGATTATTTATTGTAACCCTAGCAGCTCTCGTGATATCTGTTCATCACTGAGAGGTAACAGTTCCATACTGTAACAGAGTTTATTGTTTCAATAAAGTTTGTTTTATGTTACTTAATATATTAAAGTTCGATTAGATTGTATTATACACTGTATTCACCCCCCTCTACAGTGTGTGTGACCTAACAACTATCATGTAAGTGTTATTTCCAAACAATCTAATAAAGAATTACAAAAGAGGGGTTGACTGTAATTCTGGCTTCTTTTTCAATTTTAAGAATAATTCTACTATGTTTGATTTAGCAATTGTGCGGAATGAAAGTAGTAAGGAAATCAAATCACAAAGTAATTAAATACAAGTACTTAAAAACTTTCTGGTGGATTGAACTTTTCCGCCAGAGATATATATTCAGAAGAAAACTATGTGTTACAATGTTGTACACAGCTACTTACAAGCTGAACTCACAAGAGTAGAAAAATTCTTTACAGATGTAGCTTTTTCTATTTTTCTGGTAATTCCTTACTAACTTGGATGTGGTTCTACTTTCTACTCTTGGTTTATATATCACCAAGTTACATGATAAAGAGATAAAAAATAAGACAAAATGTTTCTAGTCTAATCTCATGCTACTTCATTTCTCAATCCAGCATCTTTGAATATCTTCAGTTTAGCATGGAAATGGAAATGCTTCTTTGTTCTCTAAAACCTGTAATTAGGATGCCACATTCCATTTACATACAATCAACGTATGTCATTGTCAAGTCACTATCAACTGCTTTTTTGAATTTGTTCATCCGTTGAAACTCAGATTGATCATTCGTTAAAACTATGGTTGATCATCCGTTGAGACTTAAGTTGATCATCCGTTGAAGCTTAGTGAAATATCCATTGAAAGTGTCTTCATTGCAGTTAAACTCTATTTTATTTATATAAGATTACAAGGCATCTAATATTTACAATTAACCAACCTATATTGCATATGAATCTAGTAGTCAACATGACTTAAACATTCTACAACATCTAGTTCACTAAGGCATTACAATATGCAAAAATGTGCTACTAATCTTATTGTAACATAAGCTACTCTTTCAACGGATGTTGAAGTGATTATCCATTGAAAGCTATAGATACACTAAATAATACCTACTAAGTGTTTTGTTTAACTTATCATCAAGTTCACAACACATTCTCAACAATCTTCCACAATTTATGTGTACTGGAATTGTAGCCATAAATTAAGAGAAACTTAATTATAATAAAATACCCTTTGAATACAGACTTATTTATACTAGATAAAATTTACAAGTGCTGCAATTTATTGACAAACATACATAGGAAGGTTTGAAGAGAATCTCACAGGCCATTTTCAAGGTGCTCCTCTAGATAGAGCAAATTTAGCTTATTTCCTTGACTGTCTGAACTTCTTTCCCAACTTCACATTATTTTCCTCAATATAGAATTGGAGTTTCTTGTAGAACTCAGATCCATCGTCATTTGTCTGATCCAGCTTTTCTTGCATCTTCATGATAGTTTCATTTCTTGAAATCTTTAGTTGATCTTCCAATATGAAGAATCTCCCGATGCATTTTTCATCTTTGAATTCCATTATCCATTATGGCCTCAAATGCACCCTTTCTCCAGTAAAAAGAATTTTTAATACTCTTGGGAGTGCATTTGGTCCTCTCCAGCTATTTCTTATCTCCTCAATCTTGTTTAGTACCATTTTCTTGGCAACTATGTTAAATCCAAATTTCTTCTTGATTGAGGAGAAGATAGTCACCAAAGTAGAATAGCCTTCATTGAGAATTCTG
Source organism: Apium graveolens (assembly GCF_009905375.1). Classification (NCBI taxonomy): domain Eukaryota; kingdom Viridiplantae; phylum Streptophyta; class Magnoliopsida; order Apiales; family Apiaceae; genus Apium; species Apium graveolens. The sequence goes on along the minus strand of NC_133651.1, from coordinate 233,978,291 downwards.
TGAATGGGCCAAGTCGTCTCTTTTCCACCCTTGTACCTGAAGACTAATCTTTCTGGAAGATGTCTATAAGCATCAATGGCTCTGACTTCATCTATCTCTGCCAGATAAAGATTTATGTCTAAGAATTCTTTAATATCACAAATGAAGAGTTGATCTCCCTTGTTGACAGTTGGTTTGGGTGTGGCCAGTGATTCGGATTGAAATTTGACAGGCTTGACCTTCTTGATAGCTCTTTTCTTTGTCTTTCTTGGCTTGACTTGGATTTGAATGTTTAGATCAGGAAGAGGCAGGCTGTCCCAATCTATAAGTTCATCCTTGGGAATTACAGGTTTACTATGGAAAGTTATGTTAGGATCAACCTTGAATTCAACCTCCTTCAATGTAGGTATGGCTGGTTGACTTGAAGTATTAGATTGGATTGGCTTGTATTCTTCCATATCATCATTGAAATCCAGCTTCCTCTTGGATGGGAACTTGTATCTAAATTTTCTAGTCTACTTTGGCTTTTCTTGCTTTCCTTCAATCAGATTATCAGTTGTCACAGTAGGCAAAACAGCTTCTGTGATTGCAGGCTTCTTGGCTAGGTTCTTGGCATCTAAAGCAGCTTGCTTTTTTTGTTATTTGAGACTCACCTTTTCTTCTTTCTTAGCATCTGCAAATTATGGATGTCCAACCACCACACAGATCATTTTCCCGTTTTTGTAGATTTAGGCTATTCTCTTCTTTAAGACCGAGTCTCTAGAATCTTTGAAGAAAGCTATGGACCTTCCAAGCAGCTTCTTTCCATCTGGTTTAGGGGTTTCATACATTAGGTCCAATGAATTTTTGTCTGAATTCTTTGGATAAATTCTCTTGAGTTTAAAAATCACATTGGTCTTTGGAGATTTAATAGATGAGGGTTGACCTCTTTCCATGTTCGCTAAGCTCATTTCATTTGCTGAAATTTGTCTAAATTGAGAGAGATGATAGAAGACTTTGTCTTGCTTCTCAATTGGACCAAACTTTATCTTGATGTTTTCATCAAGCTTCTTCAATTTTTCATTCAGTTCCAACTCAGCTGTTGCTACATCAAGCTTCTTCCATTTGTCATTTGACTCCAACTTAGCTGCTGCTATCTTGATCAGATCAATGCTGTCAAAAGCTGGTGGATTAAAAAAAGCAATTGATGGAACAATCACCTTGCTAACTTGTATGTTGAGCACTTTCTCCCCCTCACTAACTAGAATGATAGAGTCTTTTTCCCCCTTCTTATTAGCATCAAGTTGAGTGGAGGTTGAGGTTTGTGTAGCCACCAACTGTTGTAGCAGACTTGTTTGAGTTTCCTGATTTTCAAGTATCTTGGCCATTGATGTCTCCACCTTTGTCAATCTTGTTTCATGGCCTCAACTTTTCTGTTCAAATCAGCTTCCTTTCTCAGCTTTTGAGCTATATATGTCATTGTTGTTCCTGGAAGCCTAGCATTCAACCTTGCAATAAAGTCCTTCTTAATTTCACCAATTTCATTCTTTATGGTATCCACATCCTAACTTTGTTGGAGATCTTGAATTTTGTGCAATTGCAGAGGTTCCAGGTGAGCTTTAAGTAAACTTTTGGGGATGGCACTAATAGATGCTTGAATTGCTGTTTGGGTGTCATGAATAAGCTTGAATAGTGTGGATTGGAGATGTGGATAAGAGCATTCCTTGTACAGCATCCATGATGGAGTTTCTGCATCTCTCTTTATGGTCATGCCTTCTATTTCATCATCCTCACCATCATCCCTAAATGATTCTTCAGCATATTCAAAATCATCACCAGTTGTGGAGGGCATGGCAGTGATTGCATCCTTGGCCCTTTGCGTGGAGGCAGTTGTGTGAACTAAATTAAGAATTCTCTCTGCAACCATATTATCCTGTTCAGCTAAAACTTGATAAGCTAGAACAGGGTGAGTAAATGCCTCAGCTTCATAAGAAACAGAGTCTAAGACATCTTGATAATCTTGTGGAAATAGTTGTTTCTTTTTAGCCTCATTGGCATCCCTTAACTCACTAACAATGGGCTTTTCCCATTCTTCTATACCTGCTTTTCTCTCATATTCACTCTATTTTTGCATCAAGGACTCCCCTTGGCTTCCCACCCTCACCTTCACCTACTAAGTTGGGACTCTACTCACTCACTTTTGCCAAGCTGGAAGATATAGCTTGCATATTTTTACTCTTTTCCTCTCCTTTTTCCTGAGAGCAGCTCAACCTCTCCCTCTGTTCACTCCCTTCCCTCAGTCCTAGGAGTGATTGTATAACTATTAAATCATCTGTACTTGTAACTATGGTTGTAATTTGAAGTGGTGTAGTGATGTTCAATGGATTAGAGACATCCGTCGGGGTAGTAGTTGAGAGTTTCAATGGATGATTGCTGTTAAGCACATCCGTCGAGATACAATCACTAGTCGACAAATGAACAATATCCGTCGATATAGTAGAAATGAAAGAGTTTGGAGTAGAAACTATTGTAGAATCTATGGTGATTGATTTGAGATTTTGCACAAATTTCTCAATAGAATCAGAAAGAAATGGCAAGTGAGGCAACGAATCATCTAAAAGATGATGCTCACTTGCTGTAGATTTTGGCTTCTCCATGAGTGTTAAAGATGGGGAATCAAGAATTGATGTGTGAATCATGTCCACATCCAAAGAATTTATGGGTGAGTTTGGTGTGTGAGGTGCTTCGATTATTAAAGATTTTGGTTGTGACTCCACATTTACAGGAGTCACATCAACCTGACTTTGAGAAGATGCTGTAACTGAGTCTTTGACTGCAATTTGCACAGCGTGTGCACCCTGTGTATCCCCAAGTGTTTTGGATTTCTTCTTTCTAGCATAAGTTTGGGGTGAGCTTGTGTCCCTAACCCTCTTGGCATGTGCTCTTAGTTGAGAGCTTGTTTCAATAGTAACATCCTTTTGGGTGGATGAAACTAGTAATGAGCTTGAGTCCTTATTAAGCACTACAGTCTGTTGGGAGACTGCAGTTTGGCTAGGTTGGGTTATACACACCTCTCCCTCCTTATTCTTAGGGCTTCTTTTATGTTCACCCTGTCCCTCACCAGACTTACTTCCGTTCACACTCATCTCTTGGTTCTTAGTGGATGTTACAACTAGCTTCTTTTGAGAGAAACTAGAGGGGGCTTTCTTTGACTTGGATTTTGTGATTCTTCCTTTTGTAGCTTGGGTAGGCACCTATTTGGTCACTGTCACAGGTGTCATGGCCACAGTTGATTGCAAAGAAATAGGTGATTGAGAAGTAGTAGGGATAGAAATATTTACCTCACTTACCTGAGGTTGTTCCATGATTAGCATGTAAATAAGAGGAAAATCCTTATGGTGATTTGCCCTGTTCAAGTCAGCAATAATAGTTGTTTTTTGGGTTCTCAATTGAGAGATCCTTAGAAACAAAATTAGCTAACATCATAAAGAATCTTGCATAATAGATGTTCTTAGACCTCTTTTTTATATCTCCTAACTTACTCCCTAATTCATACATAACTGATGTGCTGAAATTGAAATACTTATCACTAAGAAGCATATAAAGCATGTTAACAAGTGAATAAGTCACAACATCAAAGTTGCTAACTTTACCAGAAAATACCTTAATAAAGGAATGACATAAAAAGCTCCATTTTTTCCTAAGACCCATTCTCCTAACATCACCTAACTTAGTGGCAGTAAGAGCTTAGCCCATAGAAGTTAGCATGTTACTCACATCAGTGTATGTGTGTATAGCAAGTGTGTTATTTTCAGGCAGTTTAAAGCACTTTTCAATTGTATCACAGTTAATACAGTGTTCATTACCTTTGAGAGTAAATGTAATGGTTTTGTCCTTTGAGTTGAACACTGTTGTAGTCCAAATTTCCTCGACAACTTCATAGAAGATGGTTGGAGACTCAAGCATGGCATAACTCAGTTTGCAATTCATGTTGAAGTCCATCATTTTGTGATAGTGTTCAGATGCCGGAATTTGCTTGCTCACCAAAACCACAAAGTTGTTCTTTTCATAAACGTACCCAGTTGAGGACATGATTTTGACTACGGGTGCCTTTGCTGTGATTGAAATTAATTGCAGAAAGGGAGTATTTACTTTTGGAGAAGAAGAGAGTTAGAGAAATTTCTTGAGAAAGATAAAAGTAAAACTAGAATTGAAATAAGCCTTTATACTTTCTCAGAAATCAACTGTCAAAAATTAAAAAGTAAAATAAAGTAACCAATCAACTTAGCCCAAAATAGCTATTTAAAAAATAAGGAAAACTTTCAAAATTCTAAAATTATCCATTGAAATATACATACAGGCTGTAAGTAAATTCGACGGATAATGCTTAGAATTAACGGCTAAGATTGAGTACAATTCGACAGATAAGGATAAAAGTACCCATAGTAATGTTTGATACCTCAACGGATAATAAGATTCAACAAATGTTCATTTTCAACGGATAATGGACATCCGTTGAGATGTAAATTCTGACTTAGCCAAAATTTCATCTTTAACAGTAAGCATCAAATTTTACTCTAGCTTTATTTCAATTTGCTTAAACATCAAAATGAATTAAGAGTAGTTGAGCATACCTAATTCACTTACCAATCTAGTAAAGGTGGACTCATCAAGTGGTTTGGTAAAGATGTCTGCAAGTTGCTTCTCACTTGGAACAAAATAAAGTTTCATCGTACCATTCATGACATGTTCTCTAATGAAGTGGTACTTGATGTCAATGTACTTGGTCCTTGAATGTTGTACTGGATTTTTAGTAATTGCAATGGCACTTGTGTTGTCACAGAAAATAGGAATCTTATTCACTTGTAGACCATAGTCCAACAGTTAATTTTTCATTTATAAAATCTGTGCACAACAACTACCAGCAACAATATATTCAGCCTCAGCTGTGGAAGTAGAGACTAAATTTTGCTTTTTTACTGAACCAGGATACTAGCTTATTTCCTAGAAATTGACAATTTCATGTTGTACTTTTTCTATCAATTTTACAACCTGCATAATCTGCATCTGAATAACCAGTTAGATCAAAACCAGAATCTCTAGGATACCAAATGCCAAGTTTCGAAGTTCCTTTGAGATATCTGAAAATTCTCTTAATAGCTACTAAATGATATTCTCTAGGATCAGCTTGAAATCTAGCACAAAGATAAGTAGCAAACATTATATATGGCCTACTGGCTGTTAAATACAAAAGTGAGGCAACCATGCCTCTATAACTTGAAATGTCCACAGACTTTTCAGTAGTATTTAATTCAAGTGTAGTTACAGTGGCCATGGGAGTTTTTGCAGATGTGCAATCCATTAAGTCAAACTTCTTCAAAAGATCATAAATATATTTGGTTTGACTAATGAATATTCCATCACTAACTTGCTTAACTTGTAAACCAAGAAAGTAAGTTAGTTCTCCCGCCAAGCTCATTTCATATTTACTTAGCATCAATTTGGGAAACTTTTTGCAAATTTTTTCATCTGTAGAGCCAAATATAATATCATCTACATAAATTTAAACAAGTATACTAGAGCCATTAACATTTCTATAGAATATAATTTTATCAACAGTACATCTTGTGAAATGATTTTTTAAGAGAAACTTTGACAAAGTGTCATACCAGGCTCTAGGTGCTTGCTTTAGTCCATAAAGTTCCTTCAAAAGATAGTAGACATATTCTGGAAAATTTGGATCTACAAAACCAGGAGGTTGACTGACATAGACTTCCTCCTCCAAATCTCCATTCAGAAAGGCACTCTTAACATCCATTTGATAGACCTTGAAATTGGCATGGGCTGCATAGGCTAAAATAATTCTGATGGCTTCAAGTCTTGCAACAGGAGCAAAAGTTTTATCAAAATCTATTCCTTCTTGTTGAAAATAGCCCTTAATAACTAATCTAGCTTTGTTCCTAACTACTATGCCATTTTCATCCATCTTGTTTCTGAATACCCACTTGGTGTCAATGTGATTCTTTCCTTTAGGCTTGGGTACCAGCTTCCAAACTTTATTCCTTTCAAATTGGTTTAGTTCCTCTTGCATAGCTAAAACCCAATCAGAATCCAACATAGCTTCTTCTACCTTTTTAGGTTCTTCCTGAGACAGAAAGCTGCTATACAGACATTCTTCTTGAGTTGCTTTCCTTATTTGCACTCTTGAAGATGCATCACCAATAATTAGTTCAAAAGGGTGATCTCTAGTCCATTTTCTCTGTTGTGGTAGATTAGCTCTAGAGTAAGAGGCCTCATAGTTGTCTGGATGTCTAACTGAGTTTTCATTAGAAGAAACTCCCCCTGAGTTTTTGGATCTTTGACTTGAAGTTGGGGTTATTTCTGCTTGTGATCTGTATTGGCTTTCAACTCCTATTGATGGATTGACGAATGTTGATCTTTGCCTCTTGACGGATGATGCAGATTGTCTTTCGACGGATGATGCACTTGGTGTTTTGACGAATGTTGTGTTATGTGCTTCATTAGTTGTAGATTTTTCTGCATTATCTTTAGATATGATTTCTTGATTACTTTCATCATCACTATCATCACAAATTATCTCAACATTATCAAATTTGAGGCTTTCATGGAAATCTCCATCTTGCATCCTTCAATCTTTTTATCATCAAACACAACATATACAGATTCCATAACAATGTTGATTCTGAGATTATAGACTCTGTATGTCTTTTCAACTGCATATCTAACAAAAATTACCTCATAAGCTTTGGCATCAAACTTTCCATGTTGATTAGTTTGATTTTTTAAGATATAGCATTTACAGCCAAAGACATGAAGAAAGTTTAGTGTTGGCTTCCTATTCTTGAACAATTGGTAGGGTGTCATGCATTTTTTAGTGTAGCATGCAGTATTTACTGCTTCTGCCCAGAAGTATGTTGGAAACTTTGATTCTTCTAGCATTGTTCTTGCAGCTTCAATAAGAGATCTGTTCTTCCTTTCCACCACTCCATTTTGTTGAGGATTCCTTGCTGCTGAAAACTCATGCATGATCCCATTCTTTTCACAAAATAATCTCATCACGGAATTCTTGAACTCAGTTCCATTGTCACTCCTGATTCTTCTTACTTTGAAATCAGGATGATTGTTAACTTGCCTTATGTGATTGATGATGATTTCACTAGCTTCATCTTTGGATTTGAGAAAATATGTCCAAGAGAACTTTGAGAAATCATCCACAATTACTAGGCAGTATATTTTCCTTTAGATGGACAATATATTGATTGGTCCAAATAAATCCATGTGCAGTAGTTGTAAAGGTTCTTCATTTGTTAAATCAAGCTTCTTTCTGAATGATGCCTTGATCTTTTTTCCTTTTTAACAGGCATCACGCAATCTATCCTTTGAGAATTCCACTTGTGGAATGCCTCTTACCAAATCTTTCCTGATTAGCTCATTCATAGTTTTGAAGTTAAGGTGGGACAACTTCTTGTGCCATAGCCAACTCTCATCTTGACTTTCTTTGCCATATAGACAAGTAACAGATTCTGCAATTGATGAGTTGAAGTCAGCTAGATACACATTTCCTTATCTCACTTCAGTAAGAACCACTTTGTTGCTTTTCTTGTTGGTCACAACACAGGCTTCAGAATTGAATGTTACTGAGTTGCCCTTATCACAAAGCTGGCTGATACTCAACAAATTGTGCTTGAGTCCATCCACTAGGGCAACTTCTTTAATGATGACATTATCCATTGAAATTAAGCCATATCCCACAGTATAACCCTTGTTGTCATCTCCAAATATGATACTTGGGCCAGCTCTCTCCTTAAACTCAGTGAGCATGGTAGAATCTCCAGTCATGTGCCTTGAGCACCCACTATCCAAATACCAAATATTCTTTTTGTTTCCTTGCACATAACAAAATCAAATCAAGTTGATTTTGGTATCCAAGTTTCCTTAGGTCCTGTTTTGTTAGCCCTTTTCTTAGGTTTCTAAGACCTTTCCTCATTTGACTTAGGTATCTGAGATTCATCGTTAGTCATTTGAGTGGGACCTCTGAAATCATTCATCATTACAGAATTATCATGCAATTGTTGGTTAACATGGAAAGGCATATTTTGTGCAAAGATGTTGTTCTAGTAAGGCATGCTAAATGGCATTTGAGGCATACTAAATGCAACATAATAAGGATTTTATGTAAATGGCATATTAGCAAACTGTGCATTTAAATTATTTGTAGACATAACATTCACAGGCATTGTAGGCATACTAAGATATGAAGGAGGTGCAGACATGGGAGCAGTCATAACAAATTTGCAATTAACAAACAAATGATTAACACTACCACACTTCACACAGATTTTTCTAGGTGCATATTTATCAGGTGTGTAGTTATTGTGTTTGTTAATTCCTACCTTCCCATTTCTATTATTTTACCTTTTTGATTTTATTTTAACCTCAATTTTCTCCAATCTATCGTTCAATTGCTTGATTGACAGATGCCCTACATTGATTCTCTTGTCCTTTTTCACTTGACTTGTTTCTCCTGGAACAAAGTTCTTAGAAACTTATCCATATTTTTCATTTAATTTAGCTAGCTTGGCTTTGCTAACTAGCTTACTTTCACGCAACGGATGTGGTTCCTTATATTTCAACGGATAATCCTTTTGATCATTCGACGGATAACATTCATCATCCGTCGAATCCATATCCGTTGAAATTCCTTCAACAAAATTGGAATCAAGTTTCTTCTTGCTCTTTTTCCAAGCTTCATCACTGAAAAATTCTATACCTTGAACTTTACTAACTTGAGTATGGACATCTCTAGATAATTTCCATACCTTAATTACCTCATTTTCTCGTTCAAGTTGCTTTCTTAAAATCTCATCTTTCTTTAAGGATTCAGTTAGTTCATCTTTGGCAATCTTGCACTCTATTTTCAAATTTTCAAACTCAACAAATTGAGTTTCTAACACATTGTTTCTTTCACTTAAAAACAAATTGTTCTCTTTAATTTTATTGTTTTCTTTAGTGAGAGATTTGAGTGTAACACGCAGATGATATAACTCTGTAGACATGTCATTTATAGCATCATTACACTCACCTTTAGATAAATGTGCTAGATTAGTGGTGATTACCTGATTACTAGATGAACTGACTTCTGTTTCAACTGATTTAGCCATAAGTGCTAGATTAACATAGCTTGTATCATCATCCTCTTCTAGTCCATCTGCAACCCAGTCATTTTCCAGTGTGATGAAAGTCCTTTCCTTTTGTTTGAGCAACTCAAAATATTTCGGCTTATACTCCACAGGCTCAAACTTCTTTTTTCCAGAATCAAACTTTCTGCATTCACTAGAAAAATGACCTGCCAAGCCACACTTGAAACACTTGAATTTAGACTTGTCAACCATGTTTCTGTTTCACTTGGATGCTCCAAAATTCTTCTTGAATTTGAGCTTGGCAAACCTCCTGGATAGAAAAGCCAGATGCTCATCTATGTCATCCATATCATCTTGACTAAGATGTTCTTCATGTTCAGCTACTAGCCCTTTTCCCTTACCTTCACAAACTCTAGGGTTTGGTGCAGATTCAACAGCTTCCACCTTTTTCTCCTTCTCCTTTTCTTGCTCAGCAACCAATGCAATGGATCCTCCTTTTTTTCTTCCTTTCTCCAGCTTCTCATCTTCCTCTATTTCAAGCTCATAGGTCTTTAGAATCCTATACAATATGTCCAAGGTAAATTCCTTGTATTCTTGAGAGTTTCTTAGTGAGACTGTCATAGGCTTCTATTCTATTGGTAGAGATTTAAGGAATTTGAGGTTTGAGTCCTTTGTTTGATAGACTATTTCATGTAACTTTGCAGCATTTAGTAGCTTTTGAAATCTACTAAATATGTCAGTGAGTAAATCACTTTCTTCACTATGAAAATGCTCGTATTGCTGAATGAAGAGTTGTATTTTATTTTCCTTTACCTGCTCAGTTCCATCACATATATCTTGAATTGTATCCCAGACATCCTTTGCAGTTTTTCATTTTATGATGTTGTCAAACATGTCACCATCAACACCATTAAACAGAATATTCATGGCCTTCTTATCCTTATGGACTTGCTCAATATCTGGATCAGACCATTCTGCTCTAGGCTTTTGGATTGATGGCTCATTTCTTGTAGCATCTCTCATAGGAACATGTGGACCTTTCTCAATACAGTCCACATATCCTTCATCTTGAGATAGGAGATGCATGTGCATCTTCACCTTCCAATGGTGATGGTTGTCTTTGTCCAGAAAATGAATTTTTACTCCAACATCCTTTCTACCTATCTTGTTAGTTGTTGTGTTCTTTAAACTCTTTGTTCTTCAAGAGCTTGCTCGGATACCAATTGTTATTTCCAAACAATCTAACAAAGAATTACAGAAGGGAGGTTAAATATAATTCTGGCTTCTTTTTCAATTTTAAGAACAGTTCTACTATGAATATATAACTGTGTTTGATTTAGCAATGGGGCGAAATGAAAGTAGTAAATAAATCAAATCACAAAGTAATTAAATACAAGTACTTAAAAACTTTCTGGTGGATTAAACTTTTCGACCAAAGTTATATATTAAGAAGAGAACTCTATGTTATAATGTTGTACACAGCTACTTATAAGTTGAACTCATAAGAGCAGAGAAATTCTTTACATATGTAGCTTTTTCTATTTCTCTGGTAATTGCTTACTAACTTGGATGTGGTTCTACTTGTTACTCTTGGTTTATATATCACCAAGTTACATGATAAAGAGACAAATAAATAAGACAAAATGTTTCTAGTATAATCTCATGCTACTTCATTTCTCAATCCAGCATCTTTGAATATCTTCAGTTTAGCATGAAAATGGAAATGCTTCTTTGTTCTCTAAATACTGTAATTAGGCTGCCACATTCCATTTGCATATAATCAACGCATGTGCCTGTCAAGTCTCTATCAACTGCTCTTTTGAATTTATTCATCCGTTGAAACTCAGATTGATCATCCGTTGAAACTCTGGTTGATCATCCGTTGAGACTTAAGTTGATCATCCGTTGAGACCTAAGTTGATCATCTGTTAAGACTTAAGTTGATCATCCATTGAAGCTTAGTAAAACATCCGTTGAGAGTGTTTTCATGGCAGTTAACTCCATTTCATTTATACAAGATTACAAGGCATCTAATATTTATAATTAACCAACATATCTTGCATATCAATCTAGTAGTCAACATGACTTAAACATTCTACAACATCTAGTTCACTAGGGCATTATAATATGCAGAAATGTGCTACTAATCTTATTATAACATAAGCTACTCTTTTAACGGATGTTGAAGTGATCATCCGTTGAAAGCTACAGATACACTATATAATATATACTAAGTGTTTTGCTTAACTTATCATCAAGTTCACAACATATTTTCAACAGTAAGTACTTAAATCGAAGGTTTTGATCTGTTCTATCATTTTCTGTAATTATTTCATGTTTTAATTCATAAATTTTCAATTTCAGTTTTTAGGGTTCCTAATTGATTTAGGGCTTTTTGATTCTAGGGTTATTAGACTGATTTTATGGTTGATATAACTTTGTATGATGATTTACTGTCGATTTATGTGGTTAATTTCATCAAACGATACCTGGAAAGCATGATTCGATTAGTAGGGTTTAAACCCAATTATTGATTAATCGTTTTCGATTATAGAGTGATCTTTGATATGTTAGATATTAGGGCTTAGATTATAGAGGTTGTAAGCTTTGATTTCAAGTACAGAATGTGAAGTTTCATGAACGAATCAGTTGAATCGATGTTTGGCTGGAAAGTTTCTTGATTTGATCGGAGAACGAGACTCAGGGGTTATTACGGTTGATTGTGGCCTGAATCAGAGTGGTGAAATGATTTGTAATGGTTTGGAATCAAAAACGATACCAAACGATACGTTTTTGACCCCTAACGGGACTCACCAGAGTCCGGTGAAGTTCGTCGGATTCTGGGTTTCATCCCAGATTCCGGTGGTGTTCTTTACGGAGCCGGTTCCCAACCCGTTTCACCCGTTTCTAAAACCCGGCTATGATCCAGAAAAACCCAAACCCATTTCTGAAAAATGTTTTTGGATTTTATTTTATTTTGTTTTTATTTTTATAAATTCTAAAACTCGGTTTTATTTAATTAAATAAATTGATTAATTAATTTAATTAATTATTTGATTTATTATTATAAATAAATCTGAAATAATTATCCAAAATTCGAAAATTATTTATTTATTTATTTATTGTTTATTTATTATTTTAAATATTGATTAATTATTTTGATAATTAATCAGTTTATTTAGATAATTTGTTTAAAATTTATTTTAATTCCAAAAATTATGAAAAAATCAATTTCAATTCTGAGTTTTCCAAAATAATTATTTAAAAATATATGTGAGGCTTAATTAATTTGAATAATTAATTATTTTGAATAATAATTGATATATACTTATTAATTGATTATTAATTGAACCGTTTATTCATTTTAAACGTAACTAACGCCCCTAATCTCAGAAAAATGACCTATTTTAAATAAAAATAGTTTCAAATCTTAATTTCTTTCAGAAATGAGTCGTATTTTGATATCTATTTATTTATAGATCCGATAAATTAGAAAATGAGTCAGTATTGTTCGATAATGCGAATACTGATTCGATTGTAATTCTAAAAATATTTTAAAACCTAGAGTTACTATCTGACTTATGTGTTATGTGGTTAATCGAGTCTTAATTGTTAGCTGATTTTTATACGAGTCAGTTAAATTGTACGGGTAGACGATAAGGGCTACGTGGATTTGGATTAATATACAAATAATGTATAAGTCAACTAAATGAGTATCTTTCCTTGATAGATACAAATCTAGCCAGGCAGCTCAAGCCAGTGTTAGAGAATTGCGATAAACTTGAGGTAATCAGGCAAGTTTTACCCCTATTATAAATTCAGAATAGTGAATTACTTTATCTTATTCAAAGTCTCGACTTCATGAATATTAAAAATTCCTATTCATATACAATGATACACAATTACAGTTCTTTTGATCACACTTTTACTTTGATTTTTGGTTATCCTTGATGCTTTGAATCCTCTATTCATATTCCAATAGATTACACGCTATCTATATTATGATGTATATCTTGATGTTGGGATACATCAAAACATACTGATTGTTCTAGATGTTCATCTGTAGACTGGACCCTATGGGCCGAAAATTGACCGGATCCCTTCTTCATCTTTTACAGATATATATAGATCCATATAGAATCTGATTTACTGATTCATATCAAATTCACTTAGCTTTCTTATGATACTATATACATATTGTACTTTGAGCAATTATGGCTCGGTATTTTTGTTGTTACTCACTTTGTTTTATAGTAAAGGCAGAGAATGAAACCCATCCGCACCCGAGTGGTAAAGAAGCAAGTCAAAAAGCAGGACCCTCTAGCACCAAAAATGTTTATCCCGATTCAAGATGAGAGTTTTGAACTTCATGAGCAGGTGTAGTGTAGATAGATATTGTTAGGAATTTGTTGTGTACTTGATGATAACTTGAACAAAACACTAAGTAGATTTTATTTAAGTGAAAATGTAGCTTTCAAAAGATGACCATTTCAACATCCATCGAAAGAGTTGATTATGTAATAAGAAGATTAGTAGCATATTCCTGCATATCATAATGGCTTAGTGAACTAGATGTTGTAGAATATTTAGGTCATGTTGACTGCTAGATTGATATGCAAGATAGGTTGGTTAATTGTAAATATCAGATGCCTTATAATCTTGCATAAATGAAATGGAGTTAACTGCCAAGAAAATAGTCTCAATGGATGTTTTACCAAGCTTCAACGGATGATCAACTAAAGCTTCAATGGATGATTCACATAGTCTCAACGGATGATCAGACAAAGTTTCAACGGATGATCCACCACAGTTTTAATGGATGATTTAATGAAGTTTCAACGGATGTTCATATTTAAAAGAGCAGTTGATAGTGACTTGACAGTCACATGCATTGATTGTATGCAAATGGAATGTGGCAGCCTATTTGCAGGCTTCAGAGAATAAATAAGCATTTCCATTTCCATGCTAAACTGAAGATATTCAAAGATGCTGGATAGAGAAGTGAAGCAGCATGAAATTAGACTAGAAATATTTTATCTTATTTACTTGTCTTTTTTTCATGTATCTTGGTGATATATAAACCAAGTGTAGCAAGTTGAATAGAATAGAAGTTAGTAAGCAATTACAAGAGAAATAGATAAAGCTACATCTGTAAAGAATTTCTCTGTTCTTTGTAAGTTCAACTTGTAAGCAGTTGTGTGCAAACATTGCATAACAGAGTTCTCATATTAATATATATCTTTGGTGGAAAAGTTTAATCCACCAAAAAGTTTTTAAATACTTATATTTGATTACTTTATGTTTTGATTTCTTTGATACTTTCATTCCGCACCATAGCCAAATCAAACACATCTATATATCTATTGAAGAACTGTTCTTAAAATTTAAAAGTAGCCAGAATTACATTCAACCCCCTTCTATAATTCTTTGTTAGATAGTATGTGTCTGAATAAAATGAATTTAGTTTTAAAACATGGTTCATAGTTGGTTTGTAATAAAGAGAATTCTATAAGACTTTAAATTTGAGATTGTAATAAAAGTAGTGTTTATTCTTGTCTTCATACCCTAACCTTGAACATCTTGAGTATAAATATGAAGGGGTTAGATGTATGTTTAGATAATTACTATATAGGTTTTCATTATATTAGTAATTGGCAAGTAGCCCCCAGATCTAGACCCTATATTTGGAGGGCGTTATAGTTTGACATCAGAGCCGTAGGTTTTGGTCCCTGAAACAAGAACACTAGGACTAAGATAGGATAGGAAGATCACATACAATAGGAATAGGATTTTTAGGGTTTTGTTAGATTACAGGATTAGAAATTTGTAAGTTCTAGGAATGCGAAGTTGACCATTTCTTATGTTCTGGTTATGTTATTAGACGGAGACTTCTTCTGAGAGGAGGCGCAATACCTCCACCAGTGTCGAATGAGCCACCAATGCATATGCCGCCAGAGCAGATACCATCCCCACCAGCACAGTTACCGGATCTAGCAGATTTACTGGATCCATTGGGATTACCAGAGCCATTAGACTACATGCAGTTCTTTGAGCCTTTATTACCACTACCACTAAAACCAGAGTACCAGTATCCATAAGAGATTGAGCCACAGTTTCAGCCTGCTTTAGCTCTGGTTCCTTTAGCTATATATGCCCCCGCTCCTGAGGTTTTCCAGATGGCATCGGTAGAGGGCGTGGGAGATTGAGAGAGTACCATCGCGAGAGTCAGTAGGAGAGGTCATGGAGCCCCGTACAGTATCATATCATGAGTGTATCTATATGCAGGAGGATATGCAGTATTGGAGAGCTCAGTGCCGAGAGATACTAGGTTTATTCGAGCAGTGAGAGACAGGTCCATTGGTAGCGCTTTAGCAAGACTATCTTTAGAGTGAGAGGCTCCAGCATACATATAATAGAGCTTATCGTGAGCTGGGAGAGTTGGTTCATGAGGGTAGACACACTTACGCGGAGTTTCATCGGGCTATTCGACTTATTCAGTCTGTTTTAGAGACGCTACGACAGGAGATGGATTGTATTCCACCAGGCCTTTGAGACAGGATAGACAGTCAGAGATATTGTATGATATGTGATATATGTACACGGCAGTTATAGTAGTAGTGAGATTAGATATGTGTAGCTCACAGTTTTGGCTTATATCGGCAGTAGTTTGTGACAAACCTTTTGTAGCAAGCACTCACACCTGATGCTGGTGTTATTTTATAAATAAACCTTTTTCAACCTTTTTTCTTTTATTTATTTATTTAATCTTCAGGCTTTACAGTATTTACATTTACTTTACCATTTTACGGTCTTTTCATATTTTTAAATTATGTTTTATTTTAAAAAGACAAACAAATGGTTTAAAAATGATATTATGCGGAAAAGAGCTATATATAAAAAAAAATTGACTTGTTTAAAATTTTGTTCCCATACGAGTTAAATTGTTTCTTTATCTATTCTCAACTGTCTAATAGATTATTTAATGAATTGTTTGTTTTATCACCAGAACAATGGCACCTAAGAGAAAGAATAGGACTGAGACTTCCAATAACAACTCTGAGGAACAAAATAATAACCACCATGTGGAATAGATGTTTCATTTGATGCAATAACATATGGTTATGATGCAGCAACAGATGCAACAACAACAACAACAACAACAACAACAACAATTTCAGCAAAAAATGTTGTAACGACCACCTTGCCTTGAACCACAAGTACAACCACCAGTCATGCATACTGTTACTTTTATACAGTTCCAGTCAGTAAAACCTCCAAAATTTGAGGGTTCGGCAGATCATACCAAGGCCAGAGCATGGTTGAAAGAGATGGAAAAAGCGTTTACACTAGTCAAAGTTGAATCAGATCAGAAGATGGATTTTGCTAGTTATTTTCTGAAGGAAGAGGCTAACTATTGGGAATTGAAAAAGGAGTTAGAGGGTGATGATATCGTGACATGGGATAGGTTCACCGAGTTACTTATGGAGAACTACTTTCCCCGCTTTATGAAGAATCAGATGGAAATAAGGTTTTTGGAACTGAAACAGGGGAATATGTCAGTGACTAAATATGAAGCCAGGCTTATTGAGTTGGCAAGGTTTGTTCAAGAACAAGTTGATACTGAGGAAAAGTGAGCTAAAAGATTTCAATAAGGGTTGAAGCCATGGATCCGCAGCAGAGTGGCAGTATTTGAATTGACAACACACGGCCATAGTTCAGAAGGCCATGATTATTGAAGGAGAAAGTGAGATGTCCCAGAAGGAAAATGGACAAGGGAATTTTCAGAATCGTTTCAATCGGAAGCTTGGATTCCAATCCCGAAAAAATATAAATTTCTGAAGGCCAGACCAAGGAAATTGTGACGCCCTCCAAAGCCGGGGTCTAGATTTGGGGGGTCACTAGCCACTAAAATATAATAAAATAATCACAGCGGAATAATATAATAAATATGACCCCTTGCATGCACTAGATCGATCACAGGTTATAGTATGGAACATGCACTAATACAAACCAACTGTTATTGCAAACCATAAGTCTAATTAGTTTTACAGATTATTCAAATTTTATTACAAACCTCTAGACTTATTCAAGCATCCCAAAATAGTTTACCTGGAAAACACACCCAACTATCTACAAGCACTCGACTTCTGATCAAACCTGGAACTCAAGCCTGCTCTGCCTTAGCTGAAAGATTAGATTGATAAACAAGTATGAGCGAAAGAAATGCTCAGCAAGCAGTATAAAATGTGCTTGAAATGATAAACTACATTCTGATAATAACTGAATAACAGGATAAAAATCAGTAATATTTGATGAATAATAAAAGCTTCACAAGCTATCAACAAAAACAATAATTTTTAGATTGGAATCTAACTCCGACGGACGTACTATCACATGCTGATCAGCCTGTGTGATAGCACAAGGTCATGATTCATAAAAACATGTCCCCAAAACACAAGTACTCAAATAAAAAGGCAATATACCTGCCTGTGGAAAAAATGGTGTCATAATATTTCATATAACACATAGAAATAGCCCTCCATTGGACCGTCCGTCCCGGTCACTTACGCATTCATCCAATCCATAAAACATTTTGATCAAAGGATCCGAATCAAAGGACATCATTAACCATATAACTCTCCATTTCTCATGGTCCAGAGTTATCTCAACAATCGATGGCGAAATAACTAGAACAATGAGTTATTCACAATTCTCAATTCAATGTTTCACTGTATAGAGTAATTTATAGCGAAATATAAAATGTTTAACTATTCTGAACTTAGAATAGTATGGATATTAAAATAATAAAGTTCAGAGTCAATATCAATTGAATGATAAATGAAGATATAAGTACGTGCATAATATGATTTGAAATAAACGTCACTTGAACGATAGGTGAAGTTAAAGGTACTTTCCTGGTATGCTCGATAACCTCTTACTATAACTCTGCTTATAGATGCCGGCTATTATCTTCGTCTAACACATGACCACACTCCTTGCTACTTGATTCTATAAACAAAAGGACTATCTTAAATGGACAGAACTAAACTTAATCGACGTAACTATACGTCTTGACATCTACCCGATCGTTTATAACTAAGCATGGCATTTTAAACTATAAACAAATAGCATACATATCACATAACACATAATCATGGTATTCATATATCGCATAATCAAAAATTTCATGTAACACATAAGTCAGATCGTTAAAAGGTAGGTCTCAGTGCGTTCAGAATGAAAATCGAGTCATTATTAGCATTTATCGATCAAATACCGACTCAAACTGATACAAAAATCAAATGACATTGTAATACAAAAGAAATTAGGACTTAAAAATATTTTTATTGGAAGCATAAAATTTTTCTGAGTCTATACGCGTTCGTTTCGTATTAAACGGACGAACGGTTTAATTATTATGAATAAAATAAGAAATAAATAGATTTAAATCAATTAATAATAATATTAAATAATTTTTAAATACCAAAATATAATTTTTAAAACCTTGAAATAATTTTTTTAGAAATTATTAGAATTAATTATAAATAATTTACATTTATTTAACTATTTATAAATAAAATTAATTGATTAATTGATTTTCAATCAATTAATTAAATTCATAAATAATAAACTAAAATGAATTATAAATAATTAAATCAAATTGTATTTTTGAAAATAATAAAAGAAAATAATTTTAGAAATTTAAAATAGTTCAGAAAATAATTTTTAGAATTAAAAATAATTATTAAATGATTTTTGAAATTAAAATAAATAATTTTTCAAAAATAGAAAATGTATTTTGATTTATTTTAAAACAGAAAATCTCCATAAACAGAATTCTAGAAATCAATTGGGGTCTAGGGGATTAAAAACGGGTTATTTCCGGGTTTAAAAACGGGTCGGCCGGATTAATCCGGGTCGACGAAGAACATAAAGAACCGCCGGAAAATTTTGCAGAATCCGGCGACTGCAGATTTTTCGGTCGGTTTCTGACCAGGCCAAAAACGGCCCTTCACAACACCGATCGAACAGTTGGTTGGTCCTAAACGATTCTAAATTCATCCAGCAGTCCAGAACACACAACAACGACCACACATGCCACTGCGATACTAAACTCCGGCCAAAAGCCATTAAAGCCGATGGGAACTTAAGGTTTTCCGGCGAAACACCCAAAACATTCAATCCTCAACCAAAATTAACGATTCACATCACAAATCAAAGCTAGGAATCATACGAATACAATCATATACTCAAAATCAACAACAAAACACGAATCAATCCCCAAAATAGAAATATAAAAACTGAAAACTCGGGTTCGACAACCCGGGACTAAAACGATGCAACCAAATATACAAATCAATCCTAAACATCATTCTAAAGCTGTCTGTAACATCAAAATCAACCCACAATCATCCAAAAACAAAAATCGATTTTCAAGAATAAATATATAAAAATCGACTTTTCGATTTACTGTACCTGAGATCAAGATGTTGATACCAATAGAAAGCTCTCTTCGAGAGGAAGATTTTGATTACTAGAACGTCTAATTTGGTTTCCAGAATCGATCAAAAATCACGACTGAAGTTGCTGCCCAGAATTTTACCCCCAAGAATGTTCTTGGTTTTTATAAATTTTCCTGATTTTTAATAGAAAAAAATAAATAATTAAAACCAGTCCTGCTATTTATATTTTAACAAAAATTGTACCCCAAAATAAATTAAGGGTGTTTTTATCCCCTAATTATAATAATTAGGGCCCCAAAATAATAATTACAGGGAATAATTTTAAAAATGATAAAATATAAAATTAATGTCAAAATTCCCCAAAAAATTGCAAATAATTCAAAAATACAAAAATAAAGGGTATTTGAAATACGAATAATTTTATAAAAATAAAAACACGGATTTTGTGGGGTTTGACGTCCCGGTGCGGTCCCGGTCCGTTGATTTTTGAAAAACGGAAACGATCCCTAATTTACCAGAAAATCCCAAAAACACGTAGAATACATTCAAACGCGCATAAAATGACATAAAACAGGTATCTTAATAAAGACGCTAATAAATACGCGTCCCGATTACAGATAAAGTCATATAATTGCAGTTTAAATGTATATTAATCAATCAAAAATTTTTCTGGCCCGCACAGAAACACACATAAAAGTTATACCATCTAATATCATGGCAATAATCACTTTAAATTTATAAAACACATAATATTTATTTATTTAACACATAATATTTACATAATTTTACCCGGATATTACATCCTTCCCCCTTAACAGGATTCTGTCCTCAGAATCAGCCTAAGAAAACAAGTGAGGATATTTGGATCGCATTTCACTTTCCAACTCCGAAGTCGACTCTTCAACCTTAGGATTCCTCCACAAGACTCGCACTAAAGACACAGACTTATTCCTAAGCACTCTTTCTTTCTTATATAAAATCTGCACTGGTTGCTCTATAAAAGATAAATCTGGCTGAATCTCGATTGGCTCATATTCTATCACATGGTTCGAATCAGGAAAATAACGCTTCAACATTGACACGTGGAACACATTATGAATATGCTGCATGTGAGGTGGTAATGCAAACTCGTAAGCAACCTTTCCCACATGCTTCAAAATCTCAAAAGGGCCAACATAACGCGGACGCAGCTTTCCTTTCTTTCCAAATCTTGATAAACCTTTCCAAGGCGAAACCTTTAATAGCACTGCTTCACCAACTTCAAATTCCATATCCTTTCTGGTAGGATCAGCATATTTGTGTTGACGATCTTGAGCTGCTACTAATCGTTTCCGAAGGAGTTCTAATTTCTCCTTCATCTGTTGGATCAATTCTGGACCCAAAATCTTTCTCTCACCAACTTCTTCCCAACATATTAGAGATCTGCATCTTCTCCCGTACAAAGCTTCGTAAGGCGGCATTCCAATACTAGCATGATAACTGTTGTTGTAGGAGAATTCAACCAACGGCAAATGTTCGTCCCAACTTCCTTCAAAATCTAGTGCACATACCCTTAGCATATCTTCGATAGTCTGAATCGTCCTTTCACTTTGACCGTCTGTCTGCGGATGATACGCGGTACTCATGTTCAGCTTCGTTCCGAGACAATCTTGAAAACTTCTCCAAAATCTTGAATTAAATCGAGGATCTCTGTCTGAAACTATGGATACTGGAACTCCATGTCGTGTCACAATTTCCTTAAGATATAACCGAACTAATTTATCCATTGAAAATCTCTCGTTGATAGGAAGAAAATACGCTGACTTCGTCAATCTATCAATAATAATCCAAATACCATCATGATTTGCCCTGGTCCTCGGTAATCCAACTACGAAATCCATCGCGATATGTTCCCACTTCCATTCTGGAATGTCCAATGGTTGTACCAGTCCACTGGGTCTTTGATGTTCCGCTTTGACTCGCTGGCAAGTGTAGAACTTACTTACCCATTCCGCAATTTCCTTTTTCATGCTTGGCCACCAAAAGTTTTCTCTTAAGTCTCTGTCCATCTTCGTACTTCCGGGATGAATTGAATATCTGAAGTTGTGAGCGTCTCGAAGAATTTCATCTTTCAGCTCGGCTACGTTGGGTATCCATGTTCTGGAAGAAAATCTTAATATTCCTTTATCATCCTTTTGACTCCCTATCTCTTCTCCTGTCAAACTATCTCGTTCATGGCTCATAACTTCTCTCGTATTAAACGGACGAACGGTTTAATTATAACGCGTTCATAACGTGTTTCATGTGTCAATGCGTAAAATATATAATCCTTGTTCGAAGCATGTGATAGAGTACGAGCCGATAGAGATTCAAGCTGATTTGTCTTATGTAAAGCACCCAATAAGAATTCTAGATCGGCAGGAGAGAGTATTGAGAAATAAGTCTGTACCATTAGTACGAGTTTTATGGAAAAACCCTATAGTTGAAGAGTCAAACTGGGAGCTTGAGAGTGAAATGTTAGAAAAGTATCCCCACTGATTTTCTTAGCGAGATTCAGAGGGCAGAATCCTTTTAAGGTGGGAAGGATGTAACGACTGATAAATTACGACTGTTTTATATCATAATAAAGGTTTATTATATATTTTATTATATCATTAAGTGTGATTAGTCGTAAAATATTAGTTGTTATGTGATGCATGTGTTCCGTGTAGTTCGAGGTATTTTTTGGGTATTTTATTTTGGGTTAAATGCTTTCATATCAAAAGTTATACGACCTAGACTTCGTTTTAATAACTGATATTTCATATAAGATAATTGGCCTTATTTTGCCTAGTATGGCTTATACCATGTCGATATTCTGAACATCTAGTTAATTTAAGAAATTTCTTATTTCGCGAAAAATGACTTTTCTGGGCCCCTACGGATGCCAAAACCCCACAAAAATCATATTTTTATTTTTATAGAGTCATGGGACTTTCAAATATTTCATTTCTTTGTATTTTTGAATTATTCACAATTTTTGGGAAATTTTGGCATGTATTTTATATTTATTTGATATTAAAATTTTAAAAATTATTCCCCATAAATTATTTATTAAAGGCCAATTATTTTATTAAGATATATAATTATGGCCTTAATTTTAATTAGGGGTATTATTTTATAATTATAAATAGCCTAATTATTATTAATTAATTATAAAAAATCATTAAAAATCAGCAAAACTACCAAAATTCTCTGAAATTCGGGTTAGGGTTTTGGGTTCGGGTCAAGAATTCAATCAGTGATTTTAATTAGTTCTCAGAAATGATTACTATCATGTAAGTACTCAAATCGAAGGTTTTAATCTGTTTAATCAGTTTCTGTAATCAATTTCATGTTTTAATTCATAAAATTTCAATTTCAATTTTTAGGGTTCTTGATTGATTTAGGACTTTTTGATTCTAGGGTTATTAGATTAATTTGATGGTTAATATAGCTTTGTATGATGATTTACAGTCGATTTATGTGGTTAATTTCATCAAACGATACCTGGAAAGCATCATTCGATTAGTAGGGTTTAGACCCAATTTTTGATTAATCGTTTTTGATTTTAGAGTGTTCTTTGATATGTTAGATATTAGGGCTTAGATTATAGAGGTTATAAGCTTTGATTTGAACTACAGAACGTGAAGTTTCATGAATGAATCAGTTGAATCGATGTTTTGCCGGAAAGTTTCTTGATTTGATCGAAGAACGAGACTCAGAGGTTATTACGGTGATTGTGGCCTGAATCAGAGTGGTAAAGTGTTTTGTAATGGTTTGGAATAAAAAATGATGCCAAACGATACGTTTTTGACCCCAAACGGGACCCACTGGAGTCCGGTGAAGTTCGTCGGATTTTGGGTTTCATCCCAGATTCCGGTGGTGTTCTTCACCGGCCCGATTCCCATTCCGTTTGACCCGTTCCTAAAACCCGGCTTTGATCCAGAAAAACCAAACCCATTTCTGAAAAATATTTTTGGATTTTATTTTTTGTTTTAATTTTTATAAATTCTAAAAATCAGTTTTATTTATTTAAATAAATTTATTAATTCATTTAATTAATTATGTGATTTATTTTAAAAATAAATCTGAAATATTTTTTCTAAAATTTGAAAATCATTTATTTATTTAATTATTTATTATTTATTTAAATTGAATAATTATTTTGATAATTAATCAGTTAATTTAGATAATTTGTTTTAAATTTATTTTAATTCCAAAAATTATGGAAAAATTATTTTTAATTCTGATTTTTCCTAAGCAATTATTTAAAAATATCTGTGAGGCTTAATTAATTTGAATAATTAATTAATTTGAATAATAATTGATTTATTCTTATTAATTGATTATTAATTGAACCGTTTATTCGTTTTAAACGAAATGAACGCCCCTAAACTTAGAAAAATGACCTGTTTCAAATAAAAATGGTTTTAAATCTTAATTTTTTTGGAAACGAGTCGTATTTTGATATCTATTTATTTCTAGATCCGATAAATTAGAAAATAAGTCAGTTATTGTTTGATAATGTGAAACTGATTCAATTTCAATTCTAAAAATATTTTAAAAACCTAGAGTGACTATCTCACTTATGTGTTATGTGATTTATGTGGTTAATCGAGTCTAAATTGCTAGCTAATTATTATATGAGTCAGTTAAATCATACGGGTAGATGATAAGGGCTACGTGGATTCAGTTTCATATACAAATAAGGTATAAGTTAACTAAATGAGTATCTTTCCTTGATAGATACGAATCCAGCCGGGCAGCTCAAGCAAGTGTTAGAGAATTACAATAAACTTGAGGTAGATCGCATATCAGGCAAGTTTTTCCCATATTCTAAATTCAGGATAGTGAATTACTTTATCTTATTCAAATTCTCGACTTCATGAATATTGAAAATTCCTATTACTATACACTGATACACAATTACAGATCTTTTGATCACACTTTTACTTTAATTTATGGTTAGTCTTGATGCGTTGAATCCTCTATTCATATTCCAATATATTACATGTTATCTATATTATGATGTATATCTTGGTATTAGGATACATCAAAATATACCGATTATTCCAAATGTTCATCTATGGACTGGATGGTTATGATAAGGGCCCGTGGTGGACTGGACCCTATGGGCCGAGAATTAACCAGATCCCTGTTATTGTGTCATAGAGCCCGGGTACCCGAATTGATCTATACATGTAGGTATAGATTTGCACCGTATCCTGACTGATCAGCAGGATATGGGTGTGAATGTTGATCTTGTGTCTAGTCTAGTTTATTGGTAATCGTCGATAGCGGCCTTCTTTATCTTTTACAAAGATATATAGGTCCAGATAGAATATGATTTACTAATTCATATCAAATTCATTTAGCTTTCTTATGATACTATATACATATTTTGGACTTGCTAAGTAATTTTGGCTCACCCTTTATGTTGTTACTCACTTTGTTTTATAGTAAGGGCATAGAATGAAACCCATCCGCACCCGAGTGGTAAAGAAGCGAGTCAAAAGGCGGGACCCTCTGGATCTAAGAGTGTTAATCCTGATTCAAGAGGAGAGTTTTGAACTTCCTGAGCAGGTGTAGTGTATATAGATAAGTATGTGTCTGAATATAATGAATTTAGTTTTAAACATGGTTAGATAGTTGGTTTGTAATAAAGAGAGTTCTGTAAGACTTTAAATTTGAGATTTTAATAAAAGTAGTGTTTATTCTTGTCTTCATACCTTAACCTTAAAGATCCTGAGTATGAATATGAAGGGTTGGATGTATGTTTAGATAAATACTGTACAGGTTTTGATTATAATAGTAATTGGCAAGTAACCCCCAGATCTAAACCCCGGATTTGGAGTTCGTTACACAATAGAATGTACTAAACCCTAATTTAAGTAATCTCTATAGCTTTCCATTTTTGGCTTAGTGTATTTTTCCAAATCTTGTAAATATGTGACTTTCCTTTGTCAGTTAATCTTGGTATTTGATCTTGTATTCTTCAAGCTGCTTTTGTAGACTTTTCAATCTAAGTGATTAGATCATTTGTTGATTGATAATCTTGAATATTTAACTTGTCTGTATTATGTACTTGAGCTTTATATCGAGATCTCAAGTTGTTATTATAGAGTACTAAAATCTCGATAGGTATAATGGTTTATTGAGATCTCTTAGTTCTGGATAAGTGTTTTGACTTGTCGAGGTCTCTGAGTTCTCGATGTAACTTTGAGTTGTCGAGGTCTCTAAGTTCTCGAGGTAACTTTGACTTATCGAGGTCTCCAAAACTCTGCATGTAGAAATGACTTTTCGATATCCCTGAGATCTCCATAGGCATATTGACTTATCGATATCTGTGAGATCTCCAATGAAATATTTGACTTGTCGATATCTCCAATCTTCATGTCTTCATTTGAACTTGCCGATATCTTTGGGTTCTTGAAATACAAAGTGACTTGCCGATATCTTTAATCTTCATATCTTCATTTGACTTGTCGATATCTCTGGGACTTCTCGATAGGCCAATTTGGACTTCTCGATAAGTCATTCTGGAGTTCTTGAATGACTTCTCTATATGACTTGATTTGTGACTTGTAGATATCTGACTTAGAATTTTTTTCCCAAAATAGATTCATTCAACCCCAAGCTTCTTCAATATTTCTTTGAGGCATGATCTTCTTCCAGAGTTTATCCTTAGGCTTGAGACTATTTACAGAAAAATACTCTAGTCTAATCTTTGACATTTTTACAGACTCGAGTAATACAATACAGAATACAAATTTAGATTATCATACAACTAATTCTTAGGGCTGTCAATTTGATTTAGTCTTGTTATAGTATCGACATGTCTTGCACAATAATCTCCCCCAATTTGTGAGAAGATTGTTTATCACAAATTCATGCCTGGTAACAAGACTAACCCCAAGTTTCAATGAACAGTAAAACATTACATACAAAATTGACAGAAGTGCAACTTTTATAGATTAAATGATTACAAGAGTTTGAAAGATACACTCATCACACAAATTTCTAATAGCATATTTCCTGTCTAATGAGGTCCTTTAAGTCTACAAGCACTTGCAATTCTTCTATGATTTGAGTCCCTCTTAGAGCTTCCACAAGTTTGATCCAATCATCTAATGAATAACTATTCAAGTAACCAACTCTAACTCTTAAGAATCTGCCAACTTTAATGTTCAGAAAATGTCCATCTTTGGAAATTATGCTCATCCCCTTTGTCTTGAGTTCTTCAGATCTTTTCTCAAACATTTCTATCTCTTCAACATATTTCCTTTCCCTCTCTTCTCTTTCAGCCTTTTCTTTTGATCTTCTTACTTCCCTTACTACCAACCATACGGCCAATATAGACCTCCATGCCATTGTTCCAGTATCCTTATCCTTCAGTATGTTGATTACCCTTTTAATCTATGTGGTTGAAAATGTGTCCATTAAATTTATGTCAAGAAAAGTGTAGGAACCATCCTGATAGTATATTCTGACTTCCCTCAATGATACAACCCAAACTTTGACTATTTCTTCAGATAGTTGTTGAAAATAATCATCATCTGTGATGCACCAGTTTAGAGGTAGCAATTCATTTTGATTAAAACAGTTCCAGATGGACCTCTCAATAACTTGCAGTTTCTTTGATTTTCTTCCAATAGATTTGAAATGAATTTTGGTTGGTGGCTTGAATGAAGATAGGTTTGAAATTTTCTTTAGAAAAGTTTGGCTTGAGGTGATTGGTATTTTCAGTATGGTGTTTGCAGTGTGTTTGTAGAGAAATTTAGGCTTAGAGGTTAGAGGTAGTAGAGTGTTTGAGTTTATTGGTTTAAAGGGTTGAGCAAGTTGGATTTGAATTGATTGGACATTTTTCCTGGTTCTTGAATCATCCTCCTTCTTCTTTCTTCTCTTCTCATCCTCCTTCTTCTCATCATTTCCCTTCTTCTTAGCAACTTCCTTGCTGCCAGTTGCCTTGGTGGATTGACATGGATTTGAGCCAGAAGGATTTTGATCATCTTTCTTCTTCTCATCATCATCCAATTCATCCCTATTGATTTGAATTTTAGGCAAATTGGCTTTAGGATTCCTTAGATATCTCCCCAACAGCTTGATCATTTCTTCATCCTCAATAGTCCTATACTGCTTAGTCTTCAAGTTAGTCTCCAAGGTCATAATGAGATTTTTGCTTTCCATGACATATTGCTTAGGAATTTGGACACATTTGCAATGTTTGGTGGTAGAACAGATGTATGCCACTCCTTTGCTTGGCTGTAAATATGCTTCTGGAAAAGCAGCTACTTGAGCCTTCTTTAATTCAGTTAGCAAGAGAGTGTCTTCATGAATCACTCTGTTGACTTTATTTACCAGAATTTCCAACTCAGATGCTCTTCTTGTTATGAGATAGTTAAGGGACACCTATATACACCTGTCTACCCCTGAGTCATTTATGTTGACCACAATCCTTTTCTCCTGGAAATTATCCCTTGTCACCAAGATCACCTTTATAAAATTTATTGACATGTCCAAAGCCTTCTTGTATGTGAAGAAATTATTTTTTAGAGAAGCTCTGAGAGCCTTGAGCAATTCATCAAATTCTCTTCTCAAACTAGGTCCCTCGGCTGCTTTGATAAGCCTCTCTATTCCAACATCAACTTCTTGAGATTTGCCTTTATTAGCAGTTTGAACAGCTTGGATAGATGATCTTAATAACCTAGCCTTTATCTCCCCATTAGTCTTGTTAGCAGGCAAGATGAGAGGTGTAGGGATCAGGCCTCACAGCTTCTAGAAGTGCAGATAGTTGAATGTTGAGTGCACCCATGATGGCTCCCAAAAATACTGAATTTTGTATTTATGGGTGCTTGTGAGAGTCCACCAGGGTCTAGATATCAACCTGTTGACTTGCTACCATTGTTGTGAGTTGGGAGACTTGAGATGTTAAAGACTCATTTACTGATTATAAGGGAGAAACTTGATTTTGGAGAGCTTGGATATGTAGGTTGGTTGATGTTGAGATGGGTCGTTGTTGAGAGCTGGAAGATGTGAAAGTGCCAAATGTTACTTGAACAACTTCCTTGATTCCTTACCTCAGAAGAGCAGATGCCTCATATCTACTTTGATGAAGTTGATTTAGCTTAAGTCTTGTGTCATTTGAGTTTGTGATGTGTTGTTGAACCACTTCATGCAAAGCTAAAAAGGATTGCTTTAGATTTTTGACATGTGCATCCACTGTAGCCAGATCAAATCTTGCCATCTGGTCAGCAAAATGTTGAAATTTTGATTAGATCTTGACTTGTGAGGGAATATTTTCATCCAACTTATCCCTAACCAATTTTCTGATCTTGTCCTGATGCTTAGTCAAAGTCACTTAAAGTGCTTTACCAAAGAGGTGAAAAGCCTTGATTTGAGCCTTATAGACTTCATTGACTGCATCATACACTTCTTGTGGAGTGAGGTCCTTGGCATTACTCCCCAAAATGGTAACATATTCTTCTCTAGCCTTATAGTGCTTTACCAAAGGGTTGGTTGTTGAAGGAATGCTTGTAGATTGAAAGATGGAGGGTTGATCTGTTATAGAACCACCTATAACAGATATCATATTTTGACTCACAGGTTGAACTGTGGTTGTGATAGCTTGTTATTCTCCACTTGTGGTGGGAACCTCCATTAGAATTGGAGGAAAGTTAACAAGGTTATTGTCATGTACTCTAGTCTCAAACCATTATGTTTGTTTCAAAACATTGTCATTTGAAAGTGATGTACTTGCCTCCACCATAGCAGGATCATTGGCAATTGAAATCCTAGCTTTAATTATGAGTGCAATCTCAGCTAGGGTTTTGAGGGGAGTTATTCCTCCAACAGGAACCTCCAATTGAATTAGAGAGGATTTAGATAGCTCCCCCTCAGGAGTACTTCCCTCAAACCTTACAACATGTGAAGGTTGATTTGCACATGAAGGTGCATTTGTAACCACCACAAGGTCTTCAGTGAAAACTGATGAAATCCCTGTATTTGTGTTGGTGTCATCAAGGTCTACCCCAGCATATAGCCTCTCACCAACTGAATTTGGGTTTTGGGTGGTCAGCATAGTTTCATAAATTATGTCACTTGAAGTTGGCAACACTTGAGAATCAGATTCAAGTGCTTTATTATATGAAGAAGATATTTAAGAAATTAGAATTTGAATTTCAGTTGAGTATTGGCAGCTCCCCCTGAATAAATGAGGGAGCTTCAAGAGATGTGCTCTCTTTGTGTGTGTCATCCTTATTTCTTCTTTCATACTCTTGAATTTGTTCAAGTGATGGTGCAGACTCTATACAGAGTGTATTAGGGTGGATGCTTGAGACACCTTGTTGAGAGGATGCCCCTAGAGTCTGTTTTAATCTTGTTTTACAACGACATCCGTTTGAGAAGATGCAGAGGTGACTTGAGTGGTCAGCTCTATTTGTTTCACCTTCTTTTTTTCTTAACCAAGGGTGACTCTTGTTCCGTTTGTTCCTCACCACTCTCATTTATTATTGCTAAAGGTGCCTACTTTCTCTTATTTTTACTCACATCGCCCTTTTGAGAGGATGAAGTGGTTGGTTTCCTAGCTTCTAATGGTGAAGAAGAAAGGGTCTCAGTTTGGGAAGGCCCCTGTTGGTTGTCCTGTGTTTGTACTTCCACAGGGACAGGAGCCATGGCTGTACTAGGTTCAGTATTAGACCTCATATCAGGCATAGGGTATGGGTAAGTCCTAAATCTCTCCAACATAAATGGAGTGATTTTGAGACTTACACTTACCTTGTTCTTTGCAATAAGTGAACCAAATAAAATTTTGGACACTTGCTTACAATTGCCTATTTTTGTCCTATCTATACCATCCAGCAAAATTTGTATTTGTGTATCCAACAGCTTCAAAACCTGTTCCCTTAGGATACCACAATCCCAAGTTTGGAGTCCCTTTTAAGAAACTGAAAATTCTCTTAACAACCATTAAATATGATTCTTTTGGATTGGCTTGAAATTTTGCACACAGACATGTTGCAAATATAATGTCTGGTCTACTAGCAGTTAAATACAGCAAAGATCCAATCATTCCTCTGTAACCTGAAATGTCTACACTTTTTCCTTTCTTATATTCATCCAACTTAGTAGCTGTTGACATGGGTGTAGATGCAGGTGAACAATCAACCATACCAAACTTGTTATCAATAACTGTCATCTTGTTCAAATCAACTTGAGCTCTGTCAGAGGTTGATGTTTTGATGACTTTTTCAGGATTTGCGGATTCTTCTATAGCTTGTTGTTCTGAAATTTCTTCAGGATTTGTCAATTTCTGAACTTCTTCACTTTGAACAACTTGAGCTATGTCAGAGGTTGTCTTAGATTCTTCCGTCATCTTTATTCTTTTCAGAGTTTCAACAGTTTCATCTTCTGCAGCAGCATCATCAAAGACTTGCAACTTGCAAACAGGATTCATCAGAATTTGAGGAATCTCCATCTTCTGTTTCTTAACTGTCTCCCCAACTTTACCTTTTTCCTTGTCTTTGGGATCAGTAGTAGTTTGAGTTCTAGTCCTTGATGTAGGAATCTCTGTGGCAGATCTTTCTTTTATCACTATTGTAATAACCCCAATATTTGGAAATTTTTAAAACCCTTATGAATAGTGTTTTTGCTAAATGAGAAAACTTTTCATGCCACACTATGTAGGGGTTCTGATATGGATATTCTGAGATTTTATTAGTACTTTATATGGGATATAAGTGTATGTAAAGATCGTCAGAATCCAAATTCAAACACTTTGATTTTTCCCGGAAATCCACTAGATACGGAAAGAATTGAGTATAAGGTAGCAGGATAAAAAGGATTTAAATTAAAGGATTATAATAGAGGATCATAAAAAGGAATATAATGTATTGAGAAAGGTTAAGGGAACCTAAGTAATAAGATCCCGGGTATGATCCTTCAAACGATAAACGAAAACGAAAGTTAAGCGAACCGTATAGCAGATCAACGGTCATTAGGCAAACAATTAGGAAGTTAATCAAATGGGATTAGAGAGAGAGTGATGTCACCCAACCAATGAGAGGAGGACAAAGAGGGAAGGATGACATCACAGCATGACATAGGCATGACATGGGAAGGAAGGAGATGTGGTGGCTTTTTAACCACACAAAATCAAGGGCAACTAGGTAATTTACTAAAACAAAAACAAAATCAAACCAACCAAGCCAAGCAAATCATTTTCATCAAAACACAAAAAATCATTCTCTCATCCAAGCAAGCTTGCTCTCGGCTTTTACTATTGCAAAAGGGCAAGAAATTCAAAACTCAAGATCCAAGCTTCCTAAATTGGTGAGTTAATTCCCTAATCATCCTTATGCTTAGTTAGGGCTATATCATAAGTTTAAGCCATCAATTACTTCTCAATCTTCTTCATTTAATCAATGAAGAAGACAATGAATAGTGTTTTCAAGTTTTTAACTTGAAATTTTTCTTGATTTCCTTGAAGATCCAAGCATTCCTAAGACTTCTCAAGGCTTCTTAAGGCTTCCTAGCTCCTCCCACCACTTCGAGGAAGGTATATCATCTCCAAACCCTAGATTCCTATGTTTAATAAGATGATTTTGATTATTATGGTGATATTGTAGCTTAATGGTTGTGGTTTAGAGTTTGGGTTGAAGTGGTATTGAAATGGAATGGTAAATCTTGTTGTTTTGATTAAAAGAACTTAAGTATAGTTAAAGTTAAGCTTAGGCATAAGTATAAATGTTGGAATTGAATTGATTGGGGCTGTTATGATGAGATAAGGATGGATGTTGGTTGTGTGTTTGATTTGAGGTTGAATTGTGGTTGGTTTTGAATGGTTTAAAATTGGGAAATCGCGTAAACATAGCCGTCGTAACGTCCGATTTTCTTTAGAATGTTTTTGTGCATAACATTAGGACCCGAGAACTCCCTGCTAGATTATGACCATTTCCATTTCTAGATAGCTCGTGTTATGAGCTTCGTTTTGATATGTAGTTCGTTCGATTCCGATGCACGGTTTAGGAGAAACGACCGTTTCAAGTAACGGCGTTTCACGAACGAAACTTTTCCCCTCGCCTTACTTTGAAACATAGGTTAAAGACCAAAAAGGGTTAATTAATGTATGAAACATTTATGATAAGTGTGTTAGGTAGTTAGTAAGACACTCGCGAAGGAATCGCCTTAAAACTCGTAAAGGTTAAACTATTAAAAATAGTGGAGCCGAGGGTACTCGAGTGACTTAAGAGAATCAATAAGCGCAAAATAAGCGTTAGAGTCTAAGTTAGTTAAAGTATAGATTTACGAGTGACTTTGCTTTAATTCCAACTTACTTGTTGTTTATAGGTTACCAAACTCGTCCCGAGCCTTTTATCACCCCAAGTCGCTCAGGCAAGTTTTCTATCCGTTATACTGTTGTTGTGATGTATTTGTGTATATGCATGATCTTGCGTTAAATGTATATTTGTTATAGCAGATTCTTGCGATATATTGTAGCATGTAATATGGTACATATGCATGTCTGTTTCGTATTCTTGCCATATATATATCTGTTGGTTCAGTTGATAATACCTATGCTAGAGGTTAGCAGTATTTTGCATATACCCTTATTATAAAGACCCAAAAGGTGAAAACATTTTCTAAAACCGGGAGTCGAGGATCCCGAGTAGATTTTGTATATATGTATATATATATATATTCATATATATATATATGGTTATATTTTTCAAAACTATTAATCGAATAAGGGTTATTCGATAACTTTATATTATTTATTGAATATTATTTCGAATATTATTTGAGGGCTTATGACTCTTTTATATTATTATTGGATATTACTTGGATATTCATTTGAGGATGTATGACTCCTTTATTTTATGAATATTATTTATAATATTCATTCGAGGTATTATGACTCCGCTTATTACTGCAATATATTCTTTATTTTATTAAAGAATAAGGTGTCAATAATCAAACTTATTTTCGATTATTCAAATAAAGATAGTACTTTCGTATAAGTATATCTTTGGTTATTTAATACTCGTTTCAAGTATAAGTTTTAATACTTCTACTTCAATTATTTTTATAAAGATTATTCTTTATGGAAATATTATTTAAATAATAATATTCAGACATTTTCTAAATATACTGGGGACTGATTTACTTTATTAAATCAGCTTTACTCCAAACACTCTTTAAAGTGTTTTCGAGTCTTCAAAATGATTTTTAAAAGTTAGAGCGGATCCCAAAACTCATTTTTTATATTTAAGATCTTCCTTTTTAAGGGGATTTAAATACTCACTCAAAACCTGAGGGATCCGGCTCTGTGGTGTATTTTATATTCGCAACAAGGTTGCAGTTTTGGTAAATGAATTGATTACTTACCCAACGTTCGGGAAGTAAGTCCATCTATTGAGTCGGCATAAGCAACATGGGCTCAGTGGGCGTCTATGATAGTGTATGTGGCTCAGTGGGAGTCCATCAAATGTATAAGTGGCTGAGTGGCAGTCCAGCATAAGGTCCTATTGAGACCAGGGTGATGACCAGTGGGGAATTCGTCCATCTACTAGTAGAAAAGGTTACTTATTGGTATCTTTGCCTGATCAGCGAGATATCTGGTTTATGCCAAAATTCTTTTACTTTCCTAAAATTTATTGGATGTTTCAAACTCTGTTCATACTTTATATGAGAAAGGTTTTCAGGAAATATATAAGGAAGATGTATATGTGGATATATATATATATATATCAGAACTTAATGAAGTATATCATAACTTCATTTCCTTTAATAATATTTCAAAGATTTAATCTATTCAAATCTTGTCTTGTAGTTTCATCAGTGAGATGAACTTTTGAACTAATTATAACTTGAACGGTGGTAGTTCAAGTAGTATTTGGAAAAGATATAAGTATATTGGAGTATCTGGTAACTTCATCTTTTAAACTTATATCTAGTAAAGGATTATCTTATGCATGACAAAGATTTTCAGAAAAACGTTGAGACAAGGTTAGATATATGAGATCACCTTGCAACGATATTTTTATACAGTTATACACTGGAACTCTGTGTGTATTATGCATGGAAGAGGACTTCCCATATTTTGAAAAGTATATATGTATATATACTGAATATTTTGCGACTTCATCGCATTAAGATATCAAACTTGGTTCATTTCTTTTGACCAAGACTTTCATGAGTACTATGAGAAGGCTCATACACTGTAAATCATTATACATATTATTTTGGTGGGCTTGCTGCTCACCCTTGCTTTCTTCTTTCATCACACAACATCAGATAGATAAGATGAACAGGACCAAGCTCCCAATTCGCAAGCGGATAGGAAATGCACCACAGCTTTCTGGAAGCGTTGAGGCCGCTGTAGCTGAGGTAGAAATTACCAATAGGCTAAGTTTTCAACTAATAATGTACCAGACCTATGTATATCATGAATTGTAATAATGGCAAAGAAATGTAAAATTATTCAGAATCCTGTTTAAGGTGCATTGGCATATAATTGTGGAATAAAACGACTTGTGATTATTTTTGGATATTCATCTCTGAGACTATAACTTGTGGTGTGTGTGTGTTTATTGTGGGGTCACAGTACAGAGTAGTTGATTATTTATTAAGATTGGGTGTTATTAAGGGAAATGGAACTCGTGACAACCTTGATCCCCGACCCCGGATTTGGGGGTGTTACAGAAGTGGTATCAGAGCTAAGCGTTATAAACCTCAGAGATGAAGTGACGTTAAGATAATAAGTACACTAAGATAAATAAGAACTCTTGCCAAGTTCATAGTCGGGCTACCTAACGTAGTACTGACAGTTAAAACCCTTACGGGAACCCTTATAAATATCGTGATAGTAACATAGTTCCTTCTCGTATAGGGCAGCAGGGCACTAAACCCTGAGGTTCAGAAGCATCAGCATGAGGATGTTTTATTACAAGCTGGAGATCAAATTATGAATCCGATGGAGTACCCTAATGAGGGACCGGATGAGATTCATATTGAGAATGTTGCGGTTAAGGATGTTATTCCGGAAAGGATTGTGGCTGAGGAGGATCTCATGGAGGATCCTGATGAGAATGAAGAGAGGACCGCTGAGGAATTAATGACCGTAGTCAGGGCGACTACCAGAGCAAGAATGGCCGCAAGGGTGGCACTAGAGGATGAAGAATTACCAAGGGCACAAAGGTTAATGAGGGCAGAAGGAGTGGGGCCTTCCACGACCCCAATTATACCAGTATCAGACCCTCTTCCAGAGGTTTCTGTAGACATCCATGAGGTTCCACCAATTCCTGTTCCCTCCCCTGTACAGAGCCCAGCACATACTGAGGAAATGCCACCTTTATCTCCTGCACCATTGTCACCTGATACCGTGCTTGGTTATCCGTTTGGATCTCCTGGGTCTACGCCACCTGCACCCCATGGACTGCTAGATGCTACCACTCAGGCTTTTCTTATTGCCAATTATCATATGACTTTGGGTGGCCTGTCTGAGGCCCGTAATGTTAGGAGTGATCTGTTGGACCGACTTACTGCACCAAGGATTCAGGGTGGGGTACTTCCGGCAGGATTAGCTCATAGCATGGAAAGGATTGAGACTACCACCCGTGTTATAGCTAGAGGCCATCTTGAGGGTCAGATTAATCCAGCTCTACTTGCAACTATCCTAGACCTCATCACCGCTTTAATGGAGCAGGTTAGGGATGTCGTGCGTGCTCGCATTTCTTGATCCATGGTAGTGTGCAGAGTCAGAGCAATTAGATAAGAATTTCATGCAGCACCGCTTTTGGAGGATTAGCCTAAGTTATGAATGATTAGTTTTAATGACGAGATGACTATCTATGGTAGTACTTTTGGGATAGGAGCGATAAGTTCAAATGATGTAATCCTCTTTAATATGTTCAGTTGTTGTACCCTCGAACAAATGGTTATGTATATATTCGTTAATTTCAGTTCAGATCAGTTTGTTTGTGATAAAATCTCATTGTTAATTGCTCTATTAACACTTAAGAGAGTGTCATGAAGTTTATCGAACTTGAGAATTCATAATTTGCAATCGTGCAAGGACTAAACGAGGGGAAGACTTAAGCAAAGTAAGTAAGACAAATATCCGGAGATTCTCAAAATTTTCCAAGTAATATGCCCCCACAAGGAATAAGATTAGGGGCAAACCTTGAATGTGATAATCAGGGAGGTCGCAATTAAGATATAAAGAACCTGGAATATAATAAAGTGGAAAATGAAGATTTTAAATTAAAAGATGACCCCAATTATGGGGAGTAGGAAGAAATATTTAGACTAAGAAAGCAAAAGTCGAGCGAGATAAGGAGACCCGAGACGGTACTCCTATACGGAAATTCATGGACCTGTCTAAACAGAACTTATATTTTATTCCCAACCACCACCTTGAGGAAACAATATGGTGTGAAATTCTTTCAGGACCTCTAAGTCGCTAAGCTCTCAGAGTTCCAAGGAACAAGCTGACCCAGTCGAGGCAAGAGCCTGGCTAAAGGAAATATAGGAATCATTTGAGATTCTAAATGATTGACGAACCACAAAAGACTATTTTTATCACTTACCCTCCTAAGAGAGAGACCACCCGCTGGTGAAAGGCCAAGGAAGGCACGGAGCAAGAGATTATAATAAACTGATTTAAGTTCAGTCAATTGTTTTCGGGAAAGTACTTCCCATGGTTATGGAGATAGTGTAAAAGCTTTAGAGCCAGAACAAAGGTAGACGAGTATAATGAATTAGGAATCTAAGTTATAAAAGTTATCAAGATTCGTTCTGAGGACACGAATCCAGAATGACGGGATGTTTGAAATCAATGCTTATGTTGTGTTGGTTCATGAAATAATGATAAGAGAAAGGAAAATAAAAAGAAACTGAAGTGGAAAGGAATATAAAGGCAATAGAGTTTGAGGTATGATAAGGGAGTTGGGTATGAGGAAACCCTAAAGACTCGTAGCAATAGAAATAGAAAAGTATGCATTCGTCAGGATGAGGGTGATTCACCATGAGTTAAAATTGATGGTTGAGGGCATAAGAGATACATATATTTTATCCCCTGTGAGTTGGGAGGATTCGAGGAAACCTTGAGATAGTTCGAAGGATAAATAATGAGACGCGAATAGACTAAGGAGACAAGGAAGTAAGAAATTAGGAAAATCGGATGAAGGAAGTGACCTTCAAGAATGTAAAGTGTAAGACCGGTGGCTTGATACCCAGAAAGGGAGACGCCAGGTATGAGAGATATCCCAACATTCAGATGACTGTTGAGATAACCAACAAAAGTAAATAAGGAATTATTAAGAAGAAGTTCACGTTGAACACGACCAATATCTTCCAAAACCTCCTTGTTATCGTTACCAAATTAGGCAAGAAAAGCGGATAACCGTTGTTATCTTTTGGAGGCCATATTGATTGACCTCATTTTGAATACAGATGTTATTGTGAAATTAGGCATATACTATCGAGGTGGGAATGATTGAATAAGACACCCTTATCAGGGATATATGACTTGATTTATCCGTGGAAGGATGCATGTACCTTTTAAAGGTGGAATTAAGGATGGAACATCGGTAACTTAAAACGAATCCTAGGGGAATGCATAAAGGTTAGAATTTCACCCTTAATAGGGATAGTGTGAGTTTTGACAGTATGAATTGGAAAGGATTAAGGTAATAACAACCTTTAAGAATCAGTGGAGAAATTTTTCAGAAGTATATAGACAATGATTCTGGTATTAATAAATGGTATCTTGATATGCCCTGTATCTAGGGAATACAGGAGGAACGATTCGAGGATAACCTTAGAGGTTTTACAAGGAGAAAGGTAATATTCAAAATTCTCAAGAATAAAAATGTTGATAAAGGAAATATGACGTAATTATAATGATGCCAAGTGGGGCACGTGTTAAACCACGAGAAAGTATGGATCGAACCAGTAAAGGTCGAAATTGTTCAGGGCAATTAGGGCCTAGGATAAAAGATGTTCTAAGTATGATTGAGAGTCAGTCGTGACAGTGATTAACCTCTAAAGACTGAGGCAATAACTTATGGAAAAATGGTGATATTTTTTTTACTCATCAGATTTTAAGGAAAACATCTTCACACAAGCAGTGATTGGAAATGAGGTAGAAAATTTAGTGAAGGTGGTTAAAATGACATTGATTGTAAGGAAATATTACTATCAAGAAATGCCAAAGAGGTGGCCGATACTTTAAGTGTAAGAGGGCAATTATAGGCGCTCGTGCCAGAGGAATATAGTGATAATGGTTAAGGCTGTGAAGGTTGTATTATGGTGTGGAAAATTGACATTCCTTCTGATGATTGTGCGATACTCAACCGTGATAGTAGTTGGGTAAAGATTAATTTTTGTAATCACCGTGAGCGGGCTATCTATCTTAGAAGGTACTATCTTGAGAATGAGCCTGGACCATGTTTCAAAAGGACTAAACGAACCTTTGAGTTAAGTCTTCTATCGAAGGCATATGATTAAGAATGGTATTAACCTGCTATCGTTACTTTGATTGAAACTCTTCTGCAATTTTATCTACTTCATGTCATGAAAGTACGTCAGAGTTTGGAGTGTTCTTCATGAATTGTGATTGGTGGTTATGTTAACTCCTTAGGAGAATTAGATACGAGATGTATGGACTCCGTATGGTTAGCTATTAAGACTTCATGAAAAATGAATGACTACAGTAGGTCAGTGGTGGACCATAGTAAGGCAGCAATGATTCTGCGAGTAATGAGCTGATTACAACCGTGAGGGTTGTATTGGAATGGGTGTTGAGATTGAGTACCACTAATCGGGTCGTGGTAGTGTATAAGTTATCATTGATAGACTAATTAAGTAGAGTATCTACCTATTGAATATTATTCTTTCTTATCAATAGAGAGTCATATTACTATACGAGGAAGGTTGCGGTACAAGCATAGAATTCTATTAACGATGATGTATAAAATGAGATTCCAGATTCGATTTTTCGATGTCGAGGGAGTTTCATAGGTGATTGAGTATAAGCTCGAGGAAGAGCATGGGTCCGTAGAATGATGGGTGGAATAATAAATATTTAGGCATGTGAAATACGATGTTATAATACTTGATGTTAATATAAATACATATATGTTTTGTTCTCCTATGACAAACCTCTATAATTCAGAGGTAGGTTCCAAGCCAGATATTTTATGGCAATATTTTTTCATATATACAATTCTCTTCAGTTCGTTCTTTTCTCTTCTTTTCATTTCATATAACTGAGAAGAACAACCCTTCCAGAAGGGGAGGTATTGCCGATGACTATCTATATGTGTGATAGAAGCCGAGTAGGATACCAGCTATTGTTTAATTGCTTGTCAAGTACTAAAGGCTGGCCACCTTCTGTACTAACTATGCAATGTAACAAGTGTTCATGATCATAGTGATCTCTCAACAAATTCCTTTACTTCTATATGATTGATCAAATTTTGGAAAATAGAAACAACTGAAAAAAAGGAGTAATAAAGTGGTGGTAGTATGCGGAATGGAAACACATTCGTAATACTAAGGTTGACGTGGTTATTAAAAGGTTATAGAACGCTAACGAGCAGAATTATAACCAGTATAATATTAGAAACGGAAGGTAGTAGCGACTACGAACTGGAAAAGAATGGGTAGTGAGAAGCAAAAGCTATAATGCTAGAAGCTATAATGAGAGTCTGTGCAATAGACTTGAAAGAAATTGGAATGATCACATAACGCAGATTGAGTTTTCTCACGACAATAGATCATATGTCAGTATTAAGATATCGCCATATGAGACTTTTGAGGGAAGACAATGTCGATCTCCCTTATGTTAGGATGAAGTTGTAGAGCGTAAGATGCTCGGACCCGCAGTAGTCCAAAGGACCAAGGATATAATAGATCTAATCAGAGGACGGCTGGTAGTAACCCAAGATGGACATAAGAAGTATATTGATTGGACACGAAAGGACAAAGAATAGGAAGTAGGGGACCTAGTGTTGTTAAAGGTATCCCCTTGGAAACC
Organism: Apium graveolens; assembly: GCF_009905375.1. NCBI lineage: Eukaryota > Viridiplantae > Streptophyta > Magnoliopsida > Apiales > Apiaceae > Apium > Apium graveolens. The sequence continues at coordinate 233,937,672 of NC_133651.1, read as the reverse complement.
CTTGGAAAGGATTGATGAGATTCGGAAAGAAAGGAAAGCTAAGTCCACAATTTTTCGGACCCTTGGATATATTAAGAAGTATTGGGAAGTTAGCATATGAGCTAGCCTTACCCCAGAACATGTAGCAAGTCATAACGTGTTTCACGTATCAATGTTAAGGAAGTGTAATTCGGATGCCAGACAAATAGCGGCATATGAGCATATAAACATGCAACCCGACGTAACCTATATGGAGTAACCAGGAAGGGTTATAGATTGAAAAAGGAACAAGTGCTTAGGAGAAGGATTATCAAACTATTCAGAGTTTGATGGAAGAACCACAATGTGGGAGAATTTACTTGAGAATTAGAAAGTGTAATGCTAAGAGAGTATCCCTATTCATTTTCTATCTGATTCCGGGACGGAATCCTTTTAAGGAGGGGAGACTGTAATAACCCCAATTTTTGGAAATTTTTGAAACCCTTATGAATAGTGTTTTTGCTAAATGAGAAAACTTTTCATGCCACACTATGTAGGGGTTCTGATATGGATATTCTGAGATTTTATTAGTACTTTATATGGGATATAAGTGTATGTAAAGATCGTCAGAATCCAAATTCAAACACTTTGATTTTTCCCGGAAATCCACTAGATACGGAAAGAATTGAGTATAAGGTAGCAGGATAAAAAGGATTTAAATTAAAGGATTATAAAAGAGGATTATAAAAAGGAATATAATGTATTGAGAAAGGTTAAGGGAACCTAAGTAATAAGATCCCGTGTATGATCCTTCAAACGATAAACGAAAACGAAAGTTAAGCGAACCGTATAGCAGATCAGCGGTCATTAGGCAAACAATTAGGAAGTTAATCAAAGGGGATTAGAGAGAGAGTGATGTCACCCAACCAATGAGAGGAGGACAAAGAGGGAAGGATGACATCACAGCATGACATAGGCATGACATGGGAAGGAAGGAGATGTGGTGGCTTTTTAACCACACAAAATCAAGGGCAACTAGGTAATTTACTAAAACAAAAAAAAAATCAAACCAACCAAGCCAAGCAAATCATTTTCATCAAAACACAAAAAATCATTCTCTCATTCAAGCAAGCTTGCTCTCGGCTTTTACTATTGCAAAAGGGCAAGAAATTCAAAACTCAAGATCCAAGCTTCCTAAATTGGTGAGTTAATTCCCTAATCATCCTTATGCTTAGTTAGGGCTATATCATAAGTTTAAGCCATCAATTCCTTCTCAATCTTCTTCATTTAATCAATGAAGAAGACAATGAATAGTGTTTTCAAGTTTTTAACTTGAAATTTTTCTTGATTTCCTTGAAGATCCAAGCATTCCTAAGACTTCTCAAGGCTTCTTAAGGCTTCCTAGCTCCTCCCACCACTTAGAGGAAGGTATATCATCTCCAAACCCTAGATTCCTATGTTTAATAAGATGATTTTGATTATTATGGTGATATTGTAGCTTAATGGTTGTGGTTTAGAGTTTGGGTTGAAGTGGTATTGAAATGGAATGGTAAATCTTGTTATTTTGATTAAAAGAACTTAAGTATAGTTAAAGTTAAGCTTAGGCATAAGTATAAATGTTGGAATTGAATTGATTGGGGCTCTTATGATGAGATAAGGATGGATGTTGGTTGTGTGTTTGATTTGAGGTTGAATTGTGGTTGGTTTTGAATGGTTTAAAATTGGGAAATCGCGTAAACATAGCCGTCGTAACTTTCGATTTTCTTTAGACTGTTTTTGTGCATAACATTAGGACCCGAGAACCCCCTGATAGATTATGACCATTGCCATTTCTAGATAGCTCGTGTTACGAGCATCGTTTTGATATGTAGTTCGTTCAATTATGATGCACGGTTTAGGAGAAACGACCGTTTCAAGTAACGGCATTTCGTGAACGAAACTTTTCCCCTCGCCTTACTTTGAAACATAGGTTAAAGACCAAAAAGGGTTAATTAATGTATGAAACATTTATGGTAAGTGTGTTAGGCAGTTAGTAAGACACTCGCGAAGGAATCGCCTTAAAACTCATAAAGGTTAAATTATTAAAAATGGTGGAGCCGAGGGTACTCGAGTGACTTAAGAGAATCAATAAGCGCAAAACAAGCGTTAGAGTCTAAGTTAGTTAAATTATAGATTTACAAGTGACTTTGGTTTAATTCCAACTTACTTGTTGTTTATAGGTTACCAAACTCGTCCCGAGCCTTTTATCACCCCAAGTCGCTCAGGCAAGTTTTCTATCCGTTATACTGTTGTTGTGATGTATTTGTGTATATGCATGATCTTGCGTTAAATGTATATTTGTTATAGCAGATTCTTGCGATATATTGTAGCATGTTATATGGTACATATGCATGCCTGTTTCGTATTCTTTCCATATATATATATATATCTGTTGGTTCAGTTGATAATACCTATGCTAGAGGTTAGCAGTATTTTGCATATACCCTTATTATAAGGACCCAAAAGGTAAAAACATTTTCTAAAACCGGGAGTCGAGGATCCCGAATAGATTTTGGATATATGTATATATATATATATATTCATATATATATATATGGTTATAGTTTTCAAAACTATTAATCGAATAAGGGTTATTCGATAACTTTATATTATTTATTGAATATTATTTCGAATATTATTCGAGGGCTTATGACTCTTTTATATTATTATTGGATATTACTTGGATATTCATTTGAGGATGTATGACTCCTTTATTTTATGAATATTATTTATAATATTCATTCAAGGTATTATGACTCCGCTTATTACTGCAATATATTCTTTATTTTATTAAAGAATAAGGTGTCAATAATCAAACTTATTTTCGATTATTCAAATAAAGATAGTACTTTCGTATAAGTATATCTTTGGTTATTTAATACTCGTTTCAAGTATAAGTTTTAATACTTCTACTTCAATTATTTTTATAAAGATTATTCTTTATGGGAATATTATTTAAATAATAATATTCAGACATTTTCTAAATATACTGGGGACTGATTTACTTTATTAAATCAGCTTTACTCCAAACACTCTTTAAAGTGTTTTCGAGTCTTCAAAATGATTTTTAAAAGTTAGAGCGGATCCCAAAACTCATTTTTTATATTTAAGATCTTCCTTTTTAAGGGGATTTAAATACTCGCTCAAAACTTAAGGGATCCGGCTCTGTGGTGTATTTTATATTCGCAACAAGGTTGCAGTTTTGGTAAATGAATTGATTACTTACCCAACGTTCGGGAAGTAAGTCCATCTATTGAGTCGGCATAAGCAACATGGGCTCAGTGGGCGTCCATGATAGTGTAAGTGGCTCAGTGGGAGTCCATCAAATGCATAAGTGGCTGAGTGGCAGTCCAGCATAAGGTCCTATTGAGACCAGGGTGATGACCAGTGGGGAATTCGTCCATCTACTAGTAGAAAAGGTTACTTATTGGTATCTTTGCCTGATCAGCGAGATATCTGGTTTATGCCAAAATTCTTTTCCTTTCCCAAAATTTATTGGATGTTTCAAACTCTGTTCATACTTTACATGACAGAGGTTTTCAGGAAATGTATAAAGAAGATGTATATGTGGATATATATATATATATTAGAACTTAATGAAGTATATCATAACTTTATTTCCTTTAATAATATTTCAAAGATTTAATCTATTCAAATCTTGTCTTGTAGTTTCATCAGTGAGATGAACTTTTGAACTAATTATAACTTGAACAGTGGTAGTTCAAGTAGTATTTGGAAAAGATATAAGTATATTGGAGTATCTGGTAACTTCATCTTTTAAACTTATATCTAGTAAAGGATTATCTTATGCATGACAAAGATTTTCAGAAAAACGTTGAGACAAGGTTAGATATATGAGATCACCTTGCAACGATATTTTTATACAGTTATACACTGGAACTCTGTGTGTATTACGCATGGAAGAGGACTTCCCATATTTTGAAAAGTATATATGTATATATACTGAAAATTTTGTGACTTCATCGCATTAAGATATCAAACTTGGTTCATTTCTTTTGACCAAGACTTTCATGAGTACTATGAGAAGGCTCATACACTGTAAATCATTATACATATTATTTTGGTGGGCTTGCTGCTCACCCTTGCTTTCTTCTTTCATCACACAACATCAGATAGATAAGATGAACATGACCAAGCTCCCAATTCGCAAGCGGACAGGAAACGCACCGCAGCTGTCTGGAAGCGTTGAGGCCGCTGTAGCTGAGGTAGAAATTACCAATAGGCTAAGTTTTCAACTAATAATGTACCAGACCTATGTATATCATGAATTGTAATAATGGCAAAGAAATGTAAAATTATTCAGAAACCTGTTTAAGGTGCATTGGCATATAATTGTGGAATAAAATGACTTGTGATTATTTTTGGATATTCATCTCTGAGACTATAACTTGTGGTGTGTGTGTGTGTTTATTGTGGGGTCACAGTACAGAGTAGTTGATTATTTATTAAGATTGGGTGTTATTAAGGGAAATGGAACTCGTGACAACCCGGATCCCCGACCCCGGATTTGGGGGTGTTACAACTATACCTTTCTCCTTAGGTCTGGGAGGCTTCTTTGCATTAGAAACTTTAGATTTAGGATTTGTCTTCTCAGCAGCAAATCTAGCTCCTTCCTCCTTTAGAGTCTCTAAATCCATTCCAGAATTATACTTGAGAAACAATCTTTTAGCAATTTCTTCATCAAGAGTCTGAATCTTGGGATCCTTACAGCAGACAGTAGTCTCCCTTCCCTTAAGCTTCAGAGTTTATAAAAACTTCTGAGAGTCTTGACTTTCAAACTGAATCAGAATATCAGAACTTGATATCAGAGTTTAAGTATTCACAACTTCAGAACTTGTATTCTTCTGTGTAGAAGATTTGCTAGAATCAGAAATTAGTTTATGTGAAGAAACTTTGCTACTTCGCTTGCCTTGACCTTGACCTTTTCCCTTGTAGGGGTTTCCCTGGTCATATTCAGAATCATCTTTTTTCTTCAGTGTTTGGCTTGGTGAGCATTTGGACTTAACTACATTCTCCCCCTTTTGGCATCATCTGTCAGGAGTAGAGAAAGAAGGAGTTCCACTGAAGATTGGATTTCATTGAGCTGTGTTTGTTGAGAGGCTTGATTATGCAGGACCTCATTCAGTTGGGCCTGCTGCGTTTCTTGAACCTGCTCAATAGCTTCAACTTTCTCTTGAATTGGTCTGATAAATCTATTATTTTCTAGTTTGAGCATCAGGTCGTTTATCAACCTTTTCATGAGTCTTGGAGTGTAGACCTTGAAGAGATTTAGTATTGAGAGCTGTGACTTTTAGTTGGTGCTTGAAATTAGAATTTGTCAACAACTTATTAGCTTTTGAAATATGCTCTGACAGAACATTTGAGCTGGGAATGAAGTCAAGTTCATTCCACTTCTTTGTCCATTCAACTCCTCTAAAGGTCTCTTCCCAAGGAACAGGAGCATCTTCTTCAACAAACTTAAGTAGTGCCTCCTTTCAAAGAATTGGAGCACTGACTAGAGCACTTGCTGGAGCACTATCTCCAGAATCTGATAAAATCTCATCATTTTCTGATAACACCAGAGTGTGTGTTACTGAAGGAGATTCTGGAACAACTTCATCTGTATCAGGTTCCAAATCCAGAATTGGTGTAGTAGGAACTTCAGCATTTAGCATTAGAGAAACAGGTGGAGTTGACTCTGTTGCTGGTGGTGCTTCCAGATACAAGACAGTTGGAATATTCAGCCTGTGAATGTCAATTTCAGGACTTAACCCTGAATCTTCAACTGTAGTTGTTTCTTTGAATGGAGAGATAGGAGATGTGATCATTGTGTCATGAATAGTGTCTTCAGGTGCTGGAAGGGCTTCAATTACAATAGGTTCTGATGAGATCAGAGATTCCTGATCCCCTTCCTCAGCATCTTCATATTGAGATTGTGTAATTTTCGCACCTGCTCTAGTCTTCCTTGATCTTCTAGATGGTGGAGTGACATGATCTGTATCGGAATTTGAAGATCTTTTCCTTTTCAAAATCCCAGAACCCTCAGCTTCATTCTCTTTCTAAAGAGTTGACTCTTCAGCTTCTACTGTCACAGGTTCTGATGCAGAAACCTGGACTTGTTCTTCCTCATCAGATTCATCTCTCAAAATCATCCTTCTTCTTCTCCTTGGTGGAGATTTAGGCACAGAGATAGTTCTTTTGGTTTTGGGCCTAGAGGGTGTGTCAGATTTTATAACTGGCACCTTTTGAAAAGTACCAGAGGTTAATTTGGATTTGAGAGGTGAAGTTCTGATAGTAGGTGCTGATGATTGTGGTTGAGAGGATTGTGCTGGTTGATAGTAGGTTCTGATGGTAGGCTGTGGTTGATTATTGGCAGGTTGGGTTGGTGGAGGTTGAGAAGTATTAGGCTGTGTTGGTGCCACATCAGGATATATAGTTGTGTATATGTAAGGATCAGAATTTACTAAGAACTGTTTTACAGATAGAGGAATTTGAAGGGGTCTTAGTATATCCTTCTTATCAGAAAGGATATAAAGGCTTCTGAAGGTGCCACATTAGGTTGTGTTCCTGAGAGTGCTTCTGGTTGGATATAATTAAGTCACTAAAGGCTTGGGGCTTATCAGAACAACAAAAACTATAAATAAGCTGACAGAACCTAGCAAAGTAAACAGTATTTGGGTCCTCTTTCAACCTATCCCCAATAAAACCCAAAATAGCAGTAGCATAATCAAAATGAGTTTAATTAAGAAGTGCATACCCTATTTGCTGACTCAGAATTGGAATAGCATCAAAATTTGAGCATTTGTTGGCAAAGGCTCTGGTGATGCAGTCAAAAAAGAAGCTCCACTCCCTTCTAATGTATGGCATCTTCAGTTGTCCCAGCTTTGACAGACTTTTCTCAAAGCCAAGATTGGCCATCATACTCTGTAGAAGTGGATCCTCAATCTGAGCATTGAAAGTACAAGTTTCTGGAAAATGCAGAGCTTGTCGAACAGTAGACAGGGTAACCAGGTGCTCATCTTCCCCAGTTGTGAAAATGATGCTTACAGACCCATCTTCACCGCCATCATCTTAGACTGCAGTCCTCCAAAACTCCAGTATTTGTGTTCCTGAGAGTGCTTCTGGTTGGGTCAAAGCATACCCAATCTCACTGCGAGCAAGAAAGTCTTGAATGAAGTGAAGATCTAAAGGAGCATCGTCCTTGCTGAGAATAGCCATGTAGTTGTTGGGGACGGACTTGGCTCCATTAAAGATAACGTCCTTTGGTGCCATTTCTGTAAGAAATTAAGTGAGCAGTTGTGTGTCACAAGGTGTTTGATAAAATGTCTGTAAGAAAGTCCGTCAGAAAATAGAAAGAGAGAGAGAGAGAGAGAGAGAGAGAGAGAGAGAGTAAAAGAAATAAGAGAGAAGATAAGAGAGAAGTTAAAAGATTTGTATAATCTTTTATCTCTAATATTTATACACTTTCCACTCAACGGCTCTTTTTGGAAGTAAAACAGACATTTTACACCTGGCAGCATATAAACAGTCAAAACTGTTATGTATATGTTGTGTACTTGATGATTTCATTAACAAAACACCTTGGTAGATTTTACCTAGTGAAAATTGTAGCACTCGACGGATAAGGATTATAGTCCCGACGGATGACTCAATATAGTCCTGACGGAAGATGATCTATTATCCATCGAGTGAGTAGCTTATGTAATAATAAGTCTGTAGCACATTTCTGCATACACATTGTTTAGATTCTGTAAGTAGTACTCAAGTCATGTTAATTTTAACTAGATATGCAGTATAGGTTGATTAATTGTGCATAGATGATGTCTTGTAATCCTGCATAAATGAAATGAAGTCAAGTGCAAGATTGCTACCCGACGGATAAACAACAATGCCATTTGACGGATGATCAACTAGACAACCCGATGGATGATCATGAACTCGACAGATGATCATGCACCCGACGGATAAAGAATTCAAACATCTGTTGACAGTGACAACACAGACATATGCGTCGAGTGTATGCAAATGGAATGTGGAAGCCTATTCAACTGGGTTTTAGAGAACAAAGAAGCATTACCATTTCAATGCTATTATGAAGATATTCAAAGATGCTGGAATAGAGTAATGAAGTAGCATAGTATTAGACTTGATAGTTTTTGTTTTATTATCTTATCTTATTGCTTTGTAATCTTGGTGATATATAAACCAAGAAGCAGCAAATAGAATAACTAACTAAGCAACCAAGGAGAGAAATATTTGTAAGCTGAATTCTTAGCATTTCTCTGTATTCTTAGTTGTTCAACACTTGTAAGCAGCTGTGAGCTTTTTGCTACACAGAGTTCTCTCGATATATATTATATATCTCTTGTGGATGCATTCAAATCCACCAGAAAGTTTTTAAAGACTTGCGTTTTTAATTACTTGTGTTTTGATTCATTTGAAGTTATTGTTCCGCACTCTGCAAATCAATTTACATTGATATATATATTTAAGTTAGAACAATTTTATTTAAGAAAAAGTTTCAAGAATTCCATTCAACCCCCCTTCTGTAATTATTGTTGAATTGTTAAGGGACTAACAATTGGTATCAGAGCAAGCTCTTGATAAACAAAGAGTTTAAAGATCAACAAAATAGCAAGATGAACAAGAAGGATGTTGGAGTCAAGATTCCTTTTTTGGATAAAGATAATTACCATCACTAGAAGGTAAAGATGTATTTTCATTTACTTTCTCAAGATGAGGCCTATATAGATTGCATAGAAAGAGGTCCTCATGTACCAGTGAGAGCTGCAACTGGAAATGAGCCATATGTCCCCAAGACAAGGCATGAATGGTCTGATCCTTATATTGAACAAGTCATGAAAGATAAGAAGGCCATGAATATCATGTTCAATGGAGTTGATGGTGATATGTTTGACAACAACATCAATTGCAAAACTGCCAAGGATGTTTGAGACACTATACAGATTATCTGTGATGGCACTGAGCAAGTTAGAGAAAATAAGATGCAGCTACTAATTCAGCAATATGAGCATTTTCATAGTGAAGAAAGTGAGTCTCTCACTGACATCTTTAGTAGGTTTCAAAAACTACTAAATGCTCTGAAGCTGCATGGAAGGGTCTATCAGACAAAAGACTCCAATCTGAAATTCCTTAGATCTCTTCCAAAGGAATGGAAACCAATGATAGTCTCATTAAGAAACTCTCAAGATTATAAGGAGTTTACTTAGGAGAGACTGTATGGCATCCTGAAGACTTATGAGCTTGAAATAGAGCAAGATGAAAGGATGGAGAGAGGAAAGAAGAAAGGAGGATCCATTGCACTAGTTGCTGAGTTAGAAAAAGAGAAGGAGATGAAGATGGAAGCTGTTGAATCAACTTCAAAGGTCTGTGAAAACAAGGGCAAGGGGCTGGTAGCAGAAAATGAAGATTCTTTGAGCCAAGATGACATGGAAGATATTGATGAACATCTAGCATTTCTTTCCATAAGATTTGCCAAGCTTAAGTTCAAGAAGAACTTTGGAGCAGCCAAGTCAAATAGAAACATGGTGGATAAATCAAAATTCAAGTGTTTCAAATGTGGATTGGCAGGGCACTTTGCCAGTGAGTGTAGAAAGTCAGATTCTAACAAAAAGAAGTTTGAGCATGTGGATTATAAACAAAAATACTTTGAGTTGCTCAAACAAAAGGAAAGGGCTTTCATTACACAGGAAAATGACTGGGCAGCAGATGGTATGGATGAAGATGAAGATGTCAGCTATGTCAATCTAGCCCTAATGGCCAAGTCTGATGAAACAGAGACAAGTTCTTCAAGTAATCAGGTAATCACCACTAACCTTGCACATTTATCTAAAGCTGAGTGTAATGATGCTATAAATGACATGTCTACAGAATTACCATTTGCGTGTTACTCTTAAGTCTCTCACTAAAGAAAATGCTAAAATCAAAGAAAATAATTTATTTTTCAGTGAGAGGAATAATGTGCTAGAGTCTCAGTTCATTGATTTTGAAAAATTAAGAATTTAGTGTAAGATTGCCAAGGAGGAATTAACTGAGTCTTTGAAGAAAGAAGAAATTTTGAAGAAGTAGCTTGCACGTGAACAGAAAGTGATTAAGGCATGGAAAACATTTAGGGATGTTCATGCTCAAATCACCAAGGTTCAAAGGATTGAGTCCTTTTGTGATGCAGCCTGGAAAAAGAACAAGGAGAAGCTGAAATCCAATCTGGTGGAAGGATTGCTAACAGATGTAGACTCAACGGATGATGAGGGTCATCCGTCGGATAGCAAAGAGGGTTATCCGTCGAGTGATGTAAATCCTCATCCGTCGACTGTGAGCAAGCCTATCAGTAAAGCCAAACTTGTTAAGTTAAATGAGAGATATGGATCAGTTTCCAAGAATTTTGTTCCAGGAGAATCTAGTCAAGTGAAGAAGGAAAAGAAGGCTAATGTTGGCCATATGACTGTCAAACAATTGAGTGACAGACTTGAAAAGATTGAGGTTAAAACAGAGGCTAAAAAGAAAAACAATAGAAATGGTAAAGTGGGGATTAACAAACACAACAACTACACACCTGATAAATACGCTCCTAGAAAAATCTGTGTCAAGTGTGGTAGTATAAATCATTTATCTGTTAATTGCAAATCTTCCATGCCTACTTCCATATCTGTGCCACCTCACTTTCCCAACATGAATGACATGCCTCCTATGCCTATGAATGATATGTCTACACAGAATATGAATGCACAGTTTGCTAATATGCCATTTACACCTAATCCCTATTATGCTGCATTTAGTATGCCACAAATGCCATTTAGCATGCCTTACTGGAATAATATGTTCACTAGTAGCATGCGATTCCCTGTTAATCAAAGTATGCATGATAATTCTGTTATGATGAATGGTTTCAAAGGCCCAACTCAAATGACTAAGGATGAATCTGATATCCCCAAGTCAAATGAGATAAAGCTTAAGAAAAAGAAAAAGAAAGCTAACAAGGCAGGACCCAAGGAAACTTGGGTACCAAAATCAACTTGATTTGATTTTTATGTGTGTAGGGAAACAGAAAGAATCTATGGTACTTGGATAGCGGTTGTTCAAGAAACATGACTGGTGATTCTACCTTGCTCACAGAGTTCAAGGAGAGAGTTGGCCCAAGTATTACTTTTGGAGATGACAGCAAGGGTTATATTGTGGGATATGGCTTGATTTCAAAAGACAATGTCATCATTGAGGAGGTTGCCTTAGTGGATGGTCTCAAGCACAATTTGTTGAGTATCAGTCAGCTTCGTGATAAAGGCAATTCAGTAACCTTCAACTCAGAAGCCTGTGTTGTGACTAACAAGAGGAGCAACAAAGTGGTTCTCACTGGCATGAGAAAAGGAAATGCGTACCTAGCTGACTTCAACTCATCAAATGTAGAAATCGTTACTTGTTTTCTCAGCAAAGCAAGTCCGGATGAAAGTTGGTTATGGCACAAGAAGCTATCCCATCTAAACTTCAAGACCATGAATGAGCTAGTAAAGAAAGAACTGGTTAGAGGCATTCCTCTAGTGGAGTTTTCTAAGGATGGATTGTGTGATGCCTGCCAAAAGGAAAAGCAGATTAAAGCATCATTAAGAAAGAAACTTGATTCAACAATTGAAGAACCTTTGCAACTGCTACACATGGATTTGTTTAGACCATTCAATGTGTTGTCCATCTCAAGGAAAAGATTTTGCCTGGTAATTGTAGATGATTTCTCAAAGTTCTCTTGGACATATTTCCTAAAGTCTAAAGATGAGGCTAGTGAAATCATCATCAATCACATAAGGCAAGTCAATAATCATCCTGACTTCAAAGTGAGAAGAATCAGGAGTGACAGTGGAACTGAGTTCAAGAATTCTGTCATGAGAGCATTTTGTGAAGAAAATGGAATTTTACATTAATTTTCAGCAGCAAGAACTCCATAACAGAATGGAGTAGTGGAAAGGAAGAACATATCACTTATTGAAGCTGCCAGGATAATGCTTGAAGAATCTAAATTGCCAACATATTTCCGGGCTGAAGCTGTAAATAATGCATGCTACACTCAGAATATTTCTCTGATCAATCAAGCAAAATGCATGACTCCCTATCAATTGTTCAAGAACAAGATGCCAACTCTAAATTTTCTTCATGTCTTTGGTTGTAAGTGTTATATCTTGAGAAATCAAACTGATCAGAATGGGAAGTTTGATGCTAAAGCAGATGAAGGAATTTTTGTTGGATATCCTGTTGGTAAAGCATATAGAGTCTACAATCTAAGAACCAACATTGTTGTGGAATCAATAAATGTTGTATGTGATGATAAAAAGATTGAAGGACTGCAAGATGGAGATTACCATGAGAGCCTCAAATTTGACAATGTGCAGATGATTAGTGATGACAGTGATGATGAAAGTGATCAAGAAACAGTATCAAAGGATAATGCAGAAAAATCTACTACCAATGAAGCACAAAATTCAACATCTGTCGAGTTGCATAATGCTTCATCCGTCGGGAGGCAATCTGCATTATCCATCGGTAGACAACCAGCTTCATCCGTCGGAACTCAAAATTCACCATCCGTCGGGTTATCAAAAGAAGCTGGAAATCAGAATAGATCACATATAGAAAGTTCCCCTTTCTCAAATCAAAGATGCACAAACTCAGGGGGGAGTCTCTAACAATCAAAACTCAATCACACATCAAGACAACAATGAGGCCTCTTCATCTAGAGTAATTTACCTCAACAAATAAAATGGACAAAAGATCACCCCTTTGAGCTCATAATTGGTGATGTATCTTCTAGAGTTCAAACAAGGAGAGCAACTCAAGAAGAATGTCTGTACAGCAGCTTTCTTTCTAAGAAAGAACCAAAGAAGGTAGAAGAAGCTTTGTTCGATCCTAATTGGATTTTAGCTATGCAGGAGGAGCTAAACCAATTTGAGAGGAATAAGGTATGAAAGCTGGTGTCCAAGCCTAGAGGAAAGAATCAAATTGACACTAAATGGGTATTTAGAAACAAGATGGATGAAAATGGCATAGTAGTCAGAAACAAAGCTAGATTGGTTGCTAAGTGCTATTATCAATAAGAAGGAATAGATTTTGATGAAACATTTTCTCCTGTTGCAAGACTTGAAGCCATCAGAATCTTCTTAGCCTATGCAGCCCATGCCAATTTCAAGGTCTATCAAATGGATGTCAAAAGTGCCTTTTTGAATGGAGATTTGGAGGAGGAAGTACATGTCAGTCAACCTCCTGGTTTTGAAGATCCAAATTTTCCAGAACATGTCTATAATCTCTTGAAAGCACTTTATGGACTAAAGCAAGCACCTAGAGCCTGGTATGACACTTTATTAAAGTTCCTTTTGGAAAATCACTTCACCAGAGGTACTGTAGATAAAACTTTATTCTTTAGAAAGGTTAATGGCTCTAGTATACTTGTTCAAATTTATGTAGATGATATTATTTTTGGCTCTACAGATGAGAAACCTTGCAAAAAGTTTGCCAAATTGATGCAAAGTAAGTATGAAATGAGTATGATGGGAGAACTAACTTACTTTCTTGGTTTACAAGTTAAGCAAGTTAGTGATGGAATATTCATTAGTCAAACTAAATACATTTTTGATCTTTTAAAGAAGTTTGATCTAATGGATTGCACATCTGCAAAAACTCCCATGGCTACTGCAACTAAGCTTGAATTAAACACTACTGAAAAGTCTGTGGATATTTCAAGTTATAGGGGCGTGGTTGGCTCACTACTGTACTTAACAGCAAGTAGGCCAAATATAATGTTTGCTACATGTTTGTGTGCTAGATTTCAGGCTAACCCTAGAGAATCTCACTTAGTAGCTATTAAGAGAATTTTCAGATATCTCAAGGGAACACCAAAACTTGGCATTTGGTACCCTAGAGATTCTGGTTTTGATCTAACTGGTTACTCAGATGCAGACTATGCAGGTTTTATAATTAATAGAAAAAGTACAGTAGGAACCTGTCAATTTCTAGGAAACAAGCTTGTGTCCTGGTTCAATAAAAAGCAAAATTCAGCTTCTACTTCTACAGCTGAAGCTGAATATATTGTTGCTAGCAGTTGTTGTGCACATATTTTATGGATGAAAAATCAATTGTTAGACTATGGTTTATAAGTTGAAAGGATTCCTATTTTTTGTGATAACACAAGTGCAATTGCCATCACTAAAAATCCAGTAAACATTCAAGGACAAAGCACATAGACATCAAGTACCACTTCATAAGGGAATATGTAATGAATGGTACTGTGGAACTACATTTTGTTCCAAGTGAAAAGCAGCTTGTAGACATTTTTATCAAGCCACTGGATGAATCCACCTTCTCAAGGTTGGTAAGTGAGTTAGGTATGCTTAATTATTCTTAAATCCTTATTAGATAATTTGCAAGTTGTAATGCAGCCAGAAATTTAAATTGATTTTTCAGTCACGGATGAAATTTTGGTTAAGTCAAAATTTACATCTCGACGGATGATCCTTATCCGTCGAGTTTGATCATCTGTCGGAATACTATTTGTTAATAAAAATCAATTATTTTTCTGGAATATTTTATAACTCGACGGATAATAATTTATCTTCATCCGTCGAATTTTCTTAATCTTAGCTGTTAATTTCCTGAACATTATACATTGAGTATACTTATAGTTTGTAAGCATAACACGACGGATAATTGATGGAATTTTGACAGTTTATTTTTTAAACGGCTATTTTAGGAAATTTTATTGGCTACTTTATTTTACTTTATTATTTTTGGCAGTTATTTTTGAGATAGTATAAAAGCTTATTTCATTTCCATTGCTTTTCTTTTATCATTCTCAAATTATCTGCTCAAATTTCTTTCTCTTTCAAAGCACTTACTCTCTCTCTGCAAGCTCTTATTCTCTAACAATGGCGCCTATTGTCAAGATTATGTCTCAAATTGGGTTCATTTATGAGAAGAATAACTTCACAGCCTTAGTGAACAAGGGGATTCAGCATTCTGGTGACTACCACAAAATGATGAATTTTGTGAAGAACTGCAAGCTTAACTATGCCATGCTGGAATCACCCACCATCTTTTGTGAAGTTGTTGAAGAGATGTGGACCACTGCTACATACAACTCAACTGATAAGACCATCACACTCACTATCAAAGGTAATGAATTCTGTATTAATAGTGATGTTATTAAAGCATGTTTCAAGATTCCTGATAATACTGTGACCTCACCACACATAGACACTGATATAGTTAATATGCTTAATTCCATGAACTATGATCTTTCTACTTCTAAGTTGAGTGACATTAGGAGATTGGGTCTTAGGAAGGAATGGAGTTTCATGTGTGATATAGTGACCAAGGTCTTTTCTGGTAAAATTAGTAATTTTGATTCTGTTAATATTTCCATGCTCAATATGCTCTACATGCTAGTTACAGATAAGTACTTTAATTTTAGTGACCTTGTTCTGTTTGAGTTGGGTTTTAAATTAGGAGAGTTAAACAAGAGGGGTAAAAGTGTTTATTATGCTAGATTTTTTCATGATGTTAGCTAAGCACCTCTCTGAGGAAATTGTGCTTGAGAACCCAAACAATAAATTAGATTGTTGGGTTCAAGAGAAAAAGGATTATTGCAGATTTGAACAGGGTAAATCATCACAAGGAGGTGCCACTCTTCTATTTCCCTATAATGGAAGCACCTCAGGTAAGTGAGGTAAGTTCATCTATCCCTATTATTCCAACCTCACAAATTTCTTTGAATACTAGTGTAGCAATGGCAACTATGTCAATGACCCAACAGTTGCTTACCCTAGCTACCAAACCAACAAAAATTTCAAAATCCAAATCAAAGAAAGCCCCCTCTGGTATCTCTCCAAAGATGCCAGTTGCAAAATCAACCAAAACCAAATAGGGGAGTGTGAAGGTGGGAAAGGTAGGTGAAGGACAGGGTGAACATAAAAGAAAGCCTAAGGATAAGGATGGAGAGTTGAGTGGTTCCCATCCTAGCCACACTGCAGTTTCCCAACAAACTGCAGTGCTTAAAAAGGATAAAATTCCTGATTCCTGAAATTCTCCTACAGGAATCTCTAGTGATAGAAACACCAAAGTCTCCTACAATTTCTCTGGATGTGGATATGATCAACATATCAATTCCTGATTCCCCTTCTTTAACTTTGTTGGGGAAGCCAAAATCTAATCCAAGTGAGCATCATCTTTTAGATGATTTGTTGGCTCACTTGCCAATTCTTTCAGGAACTGTTGAATCATCTGTGCCCAAAATATCATCAATCAGTACAGAGTCCATAATAGTTTCTATTTCAAGTTCATTCATTTCTACTCTCTCGATGGATATTGCTCATCCGTTGAGTAGTGGTTGTATCCCGACGGATAAGCTTAACAGCAGTTATTCGTCGGATAGCAAAACCACTAACCCGATGGATATTACTCATTCGTCGAGTGTCTCTGCACAGCTTCAAACTACATTTATTTCTAGTGCGGAAGAATTAGTGGTTGTACAGTCACTCTTAGGATTGAGGGCAGAGAGTGTTATGAGTGAGAGTCTGGGTTGCTCCCAGGAAAAAAGAGAGGAAAAGAGTGAAACTATGCAATTCATTTCTTCAGGATTGGCAAAAGAGAGTGATAGGAGTCCCACCTTAGATGGTGAAGGTGAGGGTGTGAGGGTGGGGAGCCAGGGTGAGACCCTGATGCAACAAAAGAGAGAATACGAGAGAAATGCAGGTACAGGAGCTATAAGGATGGATATCATTGCTAGTGAGTCAATGAATGTCCAAGATGCAGACAGGAAGGGACTATCTCAGCAACCTCAAGCTGTTATAGATTCCACCTCCCTTGATGCTGAGGCATTTACTCACCCTGTTCCAGCTTATCAACTTCTAGCTGAACGGGGCAATGATAATACATAAAGGATGCTCCATTTGGTGCATACCACTCGGTCAATGCTAAGAGCTAAGGATGCCTTCATAGCTTTGCCTTCTACAGCTGGTGATGTGGATTATGAGACTGGTGGTTCAACAGATTTCTTTGGTGATGAAGGTGGAGATAGTGAAGAAGAGGCATTGGACATAGGGGAGAAGTAGGTTCCAGTTCAAGATCAGGCATGCCATCATGGGCATTTTCAAAGCACTGTGATGAGCACTACTTCAAGACAACCCTGATTTAAGTAATCAATCAGACAAATTCTGCCCTTCAAACCACTACAAATGTCAACACCAAGAAACTCCTTCAAGCACATCTTACTTCTGTGCAACTAAAATAGATTCAAGGCTTCCAACATGCTAGAGATGTTAACACCGTCAAGGGTGACATTGATGAGATGAAGAAGGCCATTTCAGACAAAATGGATTCTAAGCTTCCAGAATCTACAATGCTTGACATCAAGAGGCAACTAAGGAAAAATTCTGATCTTGCAACAAAGATAGATGCTTTGGATACAAGAATGTCAGCTATGGAAGCATCTCTTACAGCCATTCATCTTCATCAAGCCCAACAGACAGATTTACTTCAGAAATTGGTGGCTGCTTAAACCTCCTCCTCTACTCAACTTGATGATAACAAAAAGGGGGAGAAAGGATCAAGTGAGGGGGAGAAGCTTCAAATTAAAATCAGTAAAGTAATTGTGCCCACAATTACTTTCACCAAGCCACCAGTAACAAATAGTATAGATCTGATCAATACAGCAGCAGCCAATTTAAGAGAAGCTAAAAAGGAGCAGTTGAAGCCAATCAACTGGGAGAATATTGATGAGGACATACAAAGGAAGTTTGGGCTAGTAAAGGAGCCAGTAAAGTCAGCCATTCATCACTCTGAACTCAAACAGATCTCTGTGAATGAAATGAGCATGAACTATCTGGAAAGAGTACATCCATCCTGCATCAAATCTCCAAAGGTGAACTATCCAAAATCATCATTAAATAACCCTTTGGATACAGTGTATGAGACACCTAAACCTGGTGAGAAGAAGCTTCTGTCAAGGTCAATTTCCTTCTACAAGGATCCAGCTGATTCAGCTTTAAAAAGAAGAATTGCTAAAGTTTTCAGGAATGGGAAAGAAATTTGTGTGGTGGCTGGACATCCTCAATTTGATCAAGCAAAGAGAGAAGAAAAGGCAAGATTGAAGCAGAAAAAGAAGCAAGCTATTCAAGATGCCAAAAAGGCTAAGCAAAAGAAAGAGCAAGCTGCTATCTTTGCCAAACTACAAGCTGTGAAACCAACACAACAGATTCCTTCTCAGCCATCTGGAATCACTGAATCTCGAGATCCAAAGAAGCAAGTTAAATCAGAACAGAAGAAATCTCAGAGATACAAGGAATTGGCCAAAAGAACCAAAAGGAAATTGAACTTTGTTGGTAAGGAATTGGAGGATCAGTTTTCTAAGGAATCCACTTCAACTACAACTCAAGCATCAAAACCCTTTGTGGTATTTGAAGACAACAAGGTGGTGAATCCTTACAGGAACATTCATGGTGAAACTATTGTGCCTAAGGATGAACCCATAGAATGGGAGAGCCTACCAATTCCTGACTTCAATTTGCCAATCCTTAGCAAGCCAAAAAGAACAAAGTCAAGAGCAGTCAAGAAAGTGAAGTTGTCACCTCTCAAATCCAAATCTCTAGTCAAAACTCAATCTAAAGTCAATAAGGGAGATTACATGTACTTATATGACATCAAGGAATTCTCTGATTTAAATCTCTATCCAGATAAACTAGAAGAAGTGAGAGGGATTGATGCATACAGAAACCTACCTGAAAGGTTAGTTTTCAACTACAAGGGAGGAAAGGAGATTCAATGGCCACTTCACAGGATCCTTCAAGAAAGCCAAGATGTACTGATTAAGGTTTATTCATCTTTCAAGAAGAACTTTGGGTTCAATGTAACTGCAAGAAGATTGGTTCTAAAGAAGATTGAAGAACTGAGGAGTTTTAGAGCTAAAGATGCACTCCCAAAGACTCTAATTATCCCTTACACAGGGAGAAGAGTGCATCTAAGGCCCTACTGGCTGATGGAGTTCATGGATGACAAAGGAGTGATAAGATTCTTTAGATTAGAAGACCAATTGAGCATCTCTAGCAATGAGACTCTCTTGGAGATGCAAGAAAAGCTAAATCTCTCAGAATCTGATGAACTGGAATTCCACAGACAGCTCCAAAATCAGATAGATGAAAACAACAAAAAGCTTGGAAAGAGATCCAGACCTTCAAGGAACTAGATAAATCTGCTCAGGCTAGAGGAGCATCTTGAGAATGACTGTGAGATAAACTTTGTACTTTTTGTTAATTGAAACACTTTACAGTTTTATCTATCTACTTTCAAAGTTGTATTTTTAGGGTGTTTTGTTATCATCAAGTTTCTCTTAATTTATGGCTACAATTCCAGTAGACATAAATTGGGGGAGATTATTGTGTATATGTTGTGTACTTGATGATTTCATTAACAAAACACCTTGGTAGATTTTACCTAGTGAAAATTATAGCACTCGACGGATAAGGATTATAGTCCTGACGGATGACTCAGTATAGTCCCGACGGATGATGATCTATTATCCATCGAGTGAGTAGCTTATGTAACAATAAGTCTGTAGCACATTTCAGCATACACATTGTTTAGATTCTGTAAGTAGTACTCAAGTCATGTTGACTTTAACTAAATATACAGTATAGGTTGATTAATTGTACATAGACGATGTCTTGTAATCCTGCATAAATGAAATGAAGTCAAGTGCCAAATTTCTACCCGACGGATAAACAACAATGCCATTCGATGGATGATCAACTAGACAACCCGACAGATGATCATGAACTCGACGGATGATCATGCACCTGAAGAATAAAGAATTCAAACATCTGTTGACAGTGACAACACAGTCACATGTGTCGAGTGTATGCAAATGGAATGTGGAAGCCTATTCAACTGGGTTTTAGAGAACAAAGAAGCATTGCCATTTCCATGCTATTATGAAGATATTCAAAGATGCTGGAATAGAGTAATGAAGTAGCATAGTATTAGACTTGATAGTTTTTGTTTTATTATCTTGTCTTATTGCTTTGTAATCTTGGTGATATATAAACCAAGAAGCAGCAAATAGAATAACTAATTAAGCAACCAAGGAGAGAAACATTTGTAAGCTGAATTCTTAGTATTTCTCTATATTCTTAGTTGTTCAACACTTGTAAGCAGCTGTGAGCTTTTTGCTACACAGAGTTCTCTTGATATATATTATATATCTCCGGTGGATACATTCTAATCCAATAGAAAGTTTTTAAAGACTTGCATTTTTAATTACCTGTGTTTTGATTCATTTGAAGTTATTATTCCGCACTCTGCAAATCAATTCACACTGATATATATATTTAAGTTAGAACAATTTTATTTAAGAAAAAGTTTCAAGAATTCCATTCAACCCCCCTTCTGTAATTCGTGTTGAATTGTTAAGGGACTAACAAAAACATTATTAGTGGGCACGGTAAATGTGCAGTAATTATTGCTCACATGCGGTTACCAAAATAAACACACAACCCATTAACCAAATGATTATCACTGTTTTTATCTCACTTAATTATTGTCTGAGGATATGACCGTTATAGTAAATATCAAAAATAAGTCAAGTAATTAAAATGTGACACATAAGCATCAGAGTTTGCATCAGAACTTGACTATTATCAGAATTTAACGGTCATCAGAATATGGCTTCTGTACTCAGAAAAATGAATGACTGTTTCTGTTATTCTTCACACAAGTACTGACTAGTTTCTTCAGAGTTTAATCATCAGAACTTGTCCTCAGAATTTAAGCAAATAATACCTAACTGTTTATCAGAAACAACATAATCACCACAGCAATTTTCATCATTCATATGGAGTGATAATGTGGTATGTGCAAATGATCAGATAAAGATTAAAGTCTGATAAACTTCAGTATATCTTAGAAATAAGGCATAACTAAGGAAAATGCTTAAAATTTGTCTTGAATTGTGAAGTCTACTATAGAATAAAGTTATGCAAGAATCCACCTCAACTGTTTATGCTTATTTTATGCATCTTTCGAAATTCTTTTGACAATGGCTTCTCAGTGTAAATGAGTTACAACTGTCATCAGAATTTATGATGTTATTAGAATATTTCTCCAGTAATCAAAGAATATGAAAAGTCACCAAGAAAAATTAATTTGCTTTTCTAATGCATATAACATAATACCAGCAATGCACTTGGATCTTCCCTTTCACATACTTACTCTAGATCTCAAATGAGTACCTGATTTCAATTTTTCTTTTCTTTTATTTTCTTTAGATAAGTGAGGCTTATCAAGCATGTAGTTCATCCTTAAGAAGCAATAATCTAGTTTGTGACTTAGTAATAAGATACACAAAGTAAATTTGACTAAGATCAAAATCATAATTTGCTTGTGTTATTGATTTTCACATAAATAACTAATTCAAACATGGGATACATAGTTTGTTAAAGACTACTAAGTCAGCATCTAACAAGATAATCCTCATTGGATTGATTTATGAAAGTACCTTCTTCAGTTTGCTTGACTTGAAGTCCCAAAAAATAGCTAAGTTATCCCATCATACTTATTTGATATCTTAACTGCATTAACTTGGAAAATCTTTCACAAAGTTTTGTATTTGTAGAGCTAAAGATGATATCGTTAACATATATCTGTACCAAAAGTAAGACCTTTCCATGGTTGAGGTAGAATAAAGTCTTGTCAATTGTGCCTCTGTGAAATCCACTTTCCAGAAGGAATTGAGTTAGAGTCTCATATCATGCTCTAGGAGCTTGCTTAAGGCCATAAAGTGCTTTGTCAAGCCTGTATACATGATTTGGAAATTTTGGATCTACAAAGCCTGGAGGTTGTTCAACATATACCTCTTCTTCCAATTCTCCATTGAAAAAAGCACTTTTCACATCCATTTGAAAGACTTTGAACTTCTTGTGAGCAACATAAGCCAAATAGATTCTTATGGCTTCCAATCTAGCAACTGGAGCAAATGTTTCATCATAGTCAATACCCTCATGATGAGAGTAACCTTTAGCAATCAGCCTTGCTTTATTCCTTGTTATTATTCCATCACTGTCAGTTTTGTTTCTGAACACCCATTTTGTACCAACAACTGATCTGTCCTTCGGTCTTGGCACAAGGGTCCAGACTTTATTTCTTTCAAATTCATTTAACTATTCCTGCATTGCTTGCACCCAATCAGCATCTTGAAAAGCTTCTTCCACTTTATTTGGTTCAGTCTGAGATAGAAAGGAAAGATAGAGACATTCATTTGTTGTTGTTGTTCTAGTTCTGACACCTGCTTCAGGATCTCCAATTATTAAGTTAGGTGTGTGTGATTTAGTCCACTTCCTTGCAGATGGAAGTTGATCTCTAGAACTGGATCCTCCCCCATGATCCATGATGTCTCCATCAGCATTTTCTGATGCTCCCTTTGAATTTATGCTCTCTGAGATTCCAAAATTTCAGTTGGATCTTTTAGGAATTGAAGAATCAGAGTTTCCAGAATTGTCAGAATTTGGCTCATCAGCACTTGATGAATCAGAACTTGAAGAGCCAGTGGCTGGTTGTGATGCTTCTTGAGAGTCTTGTGATGTGGTATGATCATCAGATTGCTCCCCCTAAACAGATGCATTTTCCTTTGGAGCAGTTACCACAGTTTCAATGACATCAGAATTTAACACATCAGAACTTACAGGATCAGGATTTAGGTCATCAAAATTTACAGAATCAGAATTTACATCTTCATTTTCAAATCTCAGCTAATCATGATCATTGAAATCTTCAAGTCTAATAATCTTTTTATCATCAAAAGATACATTGCTAGATTCCATGACAACCCTTTTTCTTAAATTGTAGACTCTGAAGGCTTTTGTGGAAAGTGGATATCTAACAAAAATTCCTTCATCAGCTTTTAGATCAAATTTTGACAGCTGCTCAGGATGAGTCTTAAGAATAAAATACTTGCATCCAAATACATGAAAGTATTTCAGATTTGGCTTCTTTTTCTTCACCATCTCATATGGTGTTTTTCCATGCTTGTTTATGAGTGTAGCATTCTGTGTAAAATAAGCAATCTGTACAGCTTCAGCCCAAAAGTAGGTTGGTAGCTTTGCTTCATCAAGCATAGTTCGTGCAGCTTCAATAAGAGTCATGTTCTTTCTTACTACAACTCCATTCTGCTGTGGAGTTCCAGGTGCAGAAAATTCCTGCTTTATTGCATGTTATTTGCAGAACTCTTTCATGATTGAATTCTTGAACTCAGTGCCATTATCACATCTTATTATTTTAACAGAAATACACCCAAGTGTATCTTGGGAACTCATCCACTATAACCATAGCATATTTCTTCTTTGCAATAGACATGACTGGATCAAATAGATCAACATGCAGTAAGTTATAAGGCTCAAGAATTGAGGATTCAGTTTTGCTCTTGAATGAAGATTTTCTTTGTTTTGCCTTTTGACATGAGTCACAAAGACCATTAGGAGCAAATATTGATTTGGGCAGTCCTCTCACAAGATCTTTCTTTACTGGCTCATTTATGTTGTTGAAATTTAAATGAGACAGTCTCTTGTGCCAATTCCAGCTTTCTTCAATTGATGCGCTGCTTAACAGACAGATTGCAGAACCATTAAAATTTGTTAAAAGTTTGGCTTCATATATGTTACCATGTCTGTAACCTTTCAGAACCACTTTTCCTGTAGAATTACTTACAACTTCACAGTATTCTTCAAAGAAATCCACTTGATAACCTCTATCACAGATTTGACTCACACTTAGCAGATTTTGTTTCAGTCCTGAGACAAGAGCTACTGATTCAATTATGATATTCCCAAGATTGACATTTCCATATCCCAGAGTCTTTCCCATGTTGCCATATCCATAAGAAACTCCTGGGCCAGCTTTCTCAACAAAGTCTGATAGCATGGCTTTATTTCCAGTCATATGTCCTGAACATCCACTGTCCAGAACCAGGATGTTTTTCCTGTTACCCTGCAATCACAAAGACCACTATTGATTAGTTTTAAGGACCCAGACTTGCTTGGATCCTTTGGCCTTATTAAGGTTGTTAGCATTTGCAGCGGATTTAGTTTCAAATTTTATGCTAACATGCTTTTGATCAGACTTTATATCAGACTTTGCATCAGAATTTACACTAGAAGGAATTATACTAACTTTCTTTAAAGAACGTTTTATTTCATTATAATCATAGTACAGACTATGATATTCATTACAAGTATAAATAGAATTCCATAAACTACCACAATGGAAATAAGGATTTTGTGGTTTAAACCTAACAGACTGACTCTTAACTCCTGATTTAGGAGGTAAAGAGTTTATATCTTTATTTTTCCTGCAAAAAAAAGCAAGATGGTTAGAGTTTCCACAGTTATAGCATTTCTTTCTAGGAGCATTAGGAACAGGCATATAATTATTACTTTTATTCACACCTTCCTTTCCATTCCTATTTTTCCTAGCTTCCTTTACCTTGTTCACATTTTTAATCTCTTTCAGCTTATACTTAAGCTGCTTCTTCGTCATTAAGCCTATGTTTACTACAGCTGATTTATCCTGTTTTAATTTGTCAGAAGTTGACTTTTCTTTGACTTCTGTCTTAGAGTCTTTCACCTTTTCAGAATCAGCCACAACAGTTTTTGGAACAAATTTAACAAGATTTACCTTTGGCTTGATTGGCAAAGTCCCTTTCTCATTTTTGCCATCTTTATAACCGAACCCCTCTTTCCAGTTTCCACTACTTAGAATATTCTGAGTTGTTTTGCCTGAGTTAGTCCAAGTCCTAATGATTTCTCTTTCTTTTTCTAATTCAAATTTTAGATAATCATTTTGTTTAAGCAATTCATTCTTAACATACACAGTATTATCTCTCTCTGTCTGAATAGTTTTCTGGTGGACTAACTCTTCTTCAAGATAGCTATTTCTATTTTTGTACTTTAGATTTTCAGATTTTAATTTTTCATTCTCTAAAGTCTGATCTCTATGGCTAATATAAATGTTTTTCAGAAATAATCTCAACTCAGTAATATCATCTGTATCAAAATCAAGAGTTGATAGAGGTACATCTAGTTTAGCAGCATCAGAACTGCTATCAGGTATTTGCCATTAAGGCATATGTTGTGGATAAAAAACTAAGGTTATTACTTGCTGTATTTAATACTAAGATTCGGGAGCTCAAGGCCATTAATGGCTGCTCTCGTGTTTCGTGACTCAATCTGCCTTTACGAGATGCCTACGTATCTCTGTGAATTAGAGAATCAATCCAAAAAATGTAGTTCTGATTGGTGGGGGTGAGACCCCTTATATAGATGTTGGGAGTCCTTGAATTGGACTTGGTATAGGAGACTTGGTGGGCAAGTCTCATAATTAGAATGGACTTTGGAGTCCTAGATAGTAGGAAACTGATTCCTTATCCTTTTAGGTCCCCTTGAGGCTAATCTCCAAGGATTTATATCCTTATCGGGACTCTTTTCAACATCTGATTTGTCCCTTATCAATTAATTACGAAATTAATTAATAATCAGGGCTTTTGGGCCTTTTTTATTCCATCAGGCCTGATCTGGTCCATCAGGCTTAACCTTTCTGGTCTGAGTATCATATATCTTTTTATTGGGCCTAGCAGCCCACAGCTTGTACAATTAATGCAGTATAAATTATATAAGCATAATTTATTTATCCCTATCATTTGCCCCCCAACTTTTGGGAAACATTGATTAGGTTTCGCAGAAGTTAAGTCTATTCGTTCCCTTACAAGGTTTCGTTTTTCCGTAAAGTGTGGAGCGACCTACGCATTTACAATGAATTTTTCCTTTTATTCAGGAATTATCTTAATTTCCAGGAATTTTTCCCTTATTTCCGGGATTTTTTCCTTATTTTCTGGATTTTTCCCTAATTTTCTGGGATTTTCCCTAATTTTCTGGGATTTTTCCCTAATTTTCTGGGATTTTCCCTAATTTTCTGGAATTTTCCCTAATTTTCTTGAATTTTCCCTAATTTTCTGGGATTTCCCTAATTTTCTGGGATTTTCCCTAATTTTCTGATTTCCAGCCCTTTTTCGACCAGGATCCTAGTCGAAATTTCGACCTGGATCCTAGTCGAAAATAGGGGCCAGCCTTGCCATCCTGGTCGAAAGAATTCGACTAGGATCCACGACCTGGAACTCGACCAGGATCCTAGTCGAAATTTCGACCTGGATCTAGGACCTGGAATTCGACCAGGATCCTAGTCGAAAATTCGACCTGGATCTAGGTCGAAAATTCCACCTTTTTTTTTTGCCATGAGCCTATCGACTAGGATTTCGACTAGGATTCTAGTCGATATTTCGACCTGAATCCTGTTTGAAAATTCTTTGATATTCTTGCTTCCTGGTCGAAGGATTTTAACTAGGATTCACGACCTGGAATTCGACCAGGATCCTAGTCGAATTTCGACCTGAGTTTTTAATCCCTTTTTTTTTTAAAGATGCTTGGTTTATTCGACCTCATTCCTGGTCGAAGTTTCGACCTCAATTCAGTCCCGTTATTCCGGCTTCTTGCCATGAGCCTATCGACTAGGATTTCGACTAGGATTCTAGTCGATATTTCGACCTGAATCCTGTTCGAAAATTCTTTGATTTTCTTACCTCCTGGTCGAAGGATTTCAACTAGGATTCACGACCTACAATTCGACCTGGATTCTGGTCTTTTTTACCCGTTATTTTCGGGTGTCTGCTCGAAAGATTTCGGGCAGGATTCACGACCTGGAATTCGACCTGGATTCTGGTCTTTTTTACCCGTTATTTTCGGGTGTCTGCTCGAAAGATTTCGGGCAGGATTCACGACCTGGATTTCGACCTGGTTCCTGGTCTTCCACTAGCCTTCTTTATTTAGCTTTAATTTAGGGTATTGTATTTTCCAAATCCTAATTGGATTTGGGCCTGGCCTTTTTTGTTGGGCCTTATTAAATTTTAATGAGCCTCTATTATTGGGCTTTTCCAAATCTTATTGGGCCTCTTTTATTGGGCCTTTTCAAAATCTTATTGGGCCTCTTTTATTGGGCCTTTTCAAAATCTTATTGGGTCTTTTTTATTGATCTGGGCTTAATACACCCTGTTTAGAATGCTCTAGAATTCCTAGGAATATTCTGGAATATTCTTTTTTCTGGGCTTTTTCCTATGGGCTTTTGTCCTCAATGGGCTTTTCGTCCCTTCAACTTCCTTTTCCTCTTATATAAAGGAATGAGGAAAGGCTATTACTCCTCACTTTCTCATTTCTTAGTTTTCTTCTTCATCTTCCTGCTAAGATTCTCAGAGGAATAACAGCAAGTCGGAGCTCAAAGCCTTTTTCAGGAGCGCTTCTTCAGGTAAGATTCCTCCCTTTGCTTTTCGTGTCTATTTTTCCATTGTGTGCCACTTGAAGATAGCCTATTTACGTGCCCCTTACTTTTTTTCAGATGGCTGACAAAAGAATGACCCGTTTGGCCAAGATGAACGTGGCTAGAAAGTCCAACGATTTTCCTATTCGATCGAGGTATACTTCCTTAATCGACATGATCAACACTCGAGGGGACGAGTATCCGTCTGATGCGCATCTGGACGCGCACGATCATATCAGTGCTTTACGGGATCCCAAGGAGCTGGAAAAGTTGAGCAGCTGCTTCAAAATCAAGGAGCCTTTTAAGCTGGTTCTTGCGGGTCCGGCCGACAGGGCCTGTCAGTGGAAGAAGGACGCGCTATGCGTCTATAGGGAAACTCTAAGGGCAGGTATTAGACTCCCTTTTCATCCATTCATTCCTTTGCTACTGGCTGATGTGGGCATCAGCCCTTGCCAACTTCCCCCTAATTCCTGGAGGTTGATTCTGTGCTATCTGTCACAATGCGCCAAGCACAACGTCCCCACATCTGTTGCTGTCTTCAGGAAGATTTTTCAGTTCAAAAACAGCCCTGATAAAAGTCCGGGTTGGGTTTCTATCAACCAGCGCCCCACTATCCCCCATATCGTGAATGGGAAGTCCATCCCTGACAACAACTTGGGGTGGAAGAAAGATTTTTTGTTTGTTATTTGGGAAGGTGGAGATTGGGGCTCCCTGTTTCGATCATCCTTTGGGCTGGCCGTGGACGGGAGCCCGAATGACATAACTTTGTCTGAGGAGGAGGCTAGAGGTTTCAACCTCCTTACGCAAGACAACGGCACTTCCCATTGTTGGGACCTTATCCGGGAGACCGTCCTGGTAGAACGCGGCCTTTCGCCCGTTAATAAGAAAAGTAAGTTCCCTTTCTTATCTCCTTTATTTCCTGCACTTTTATTTCATTGATTTTCAACTGACTTTGTTTGTTGCAGTGGCTGAGAAGATTGAGGAGGCTACCAAGCCGAAGGACCTGGAGACAACCAGGATGAAGAGGGCCGGGTAGATCTTTAAGGACCCTCGACTGGGTGACCGCTTCCCGGAGTTCCTTCTTCAGGCAACGGAGCCAGATGAGGAAGGCCCCAGCCAAGTTCTGCGCACCAAGCAGAGGCCAGGTACCTATTTTCAACCTGCTTGGGGGATCCGGGGCAAGGACTCAATTGTGGGCAGCACGGCGCTGTCCAAGGAATGGTCTAAGCATTCCATTTCCCCGGTGGATTATCAAGATTTTGTCCTTCAACAGGACTTGGAGGGGAATGAGCTGTTTGGAGCCCAAGCTCTGGCGACGGTACGTACTTTACTTATGCCTTTTACAATTCTCTTTTCTTTCTTTTCTAAACCTTTGCTGTTTTCTCTTGCAGGCTAACGCCCATTTTCAAGGGGCAATTCACCAAGCCAAGGCTTGGAAGGTTGGCCTGGAAGATGCCAACAAGAAGTTGGAGGAGGCCAATCAAAAAATTGAGGCCCTTGAAGCTCAATTGGCCTCTTCCACTTCTGACCTGGAGATGGCCCGGGCTGAAAATGTCATCTTGAAGGCGCAGAAGGAAAAAGCCTTTGATGGCTGGATGGACACTCAAGAATTCAAAGACTTGATGGTGGAGCATGACGCCCTTCTTCATCCTGTTAGCTATAAGGAAGGCTGGGACGCTGCTGTGGAGGCCATCCAGGATGAGTTTCCCGAGGTCCTTGAGCAGTCGCCCTTTCCTTGCCCAGTGCGGGTTCCGGAGCTTGGAGGTGTTACTGAAAAGCTTGCTGGCATGATCAAGGATGGAGAGGAGGAAGATTCCTCCGAGGAGGAATTCGAGCCTGTCGCTAAGAAGGCCAGGGTGGAAGAATCTCCCAAAGCAGCGCCTCAACAGCCATCATCTCCTGCCGAGGGAACATCTACAGGGACTTCGGAGGGGACGACCGAGACGTCCGAAGAAACGACTGATACTTCCGAAGAGACTTCGGATAGTGGTTCTGAGGAATCTCAGCCTTCCAAGGCCTAGCTTTTTGTATATCTTCTTTTTGAACTTTATTTATATCAGAACTTGTTACCCTTCGGGGTTATGTTTTATACGTTGCTTTTCTTGCCTTTTCTGTTTTAACTTTACAATCTTAATATGCATTTGAACCTTAAACATCCTTGGATTGAAATAATTTCAATCTCTTTAATATGAAGTCTGGTTTTTCAAAACCTTACACAGCATGGGTTCGACCCTAATCAATAATAATTAGACATTGTAAATTCTACTGGAATATAAAATTCTACGCAAGCAAAGCTTCCAGGTGCTTTTAAACCTATTTGTCACAATGACAAGTGAGAATCGTACTTAGCCTATCTTACACGTAGTAAACCTTCAGGTTTTGTGCATGCCAGGTCCTCGGGACTTCAAAACCATCCATAGTTTCCAGCTTGTAGGTTCCTCTACCCTGAACGCTCTTGACTCTGTACGGCCCTTCCCAATTTGGGGTGAGCTTTCCTTTCTGTCCGACACCAGAAGCCTCTATTTTTCTCAAAACTAGATCACCTTGTTTAAAAAACCTCTCTTTAACCCTTAAGTTGTAGTAGAATGAAGCTTTTTTCTGATATTCTACTATCTTTGCATGTGCTTTATCTCGCACTTCATCGATTAAATCCAGGGCTAACTTCTGCCCTTTTTCATTTTCTTTTTCATCAAAAGCCTGAATCCTTGGAGAGGAATGTGATATCTCCACGGGAACTACTGCTTCTGCCCCATATGCCAACATGAAAGGAGTTGCATCTGTCGTGACTCTACAGGTAGTCCTATAGGCCCATAATATGGGAAGGTATCTCATCCACCCAATTATTTCTTGACTTTTCGATCCTCTTCTTTAGTCCATCCAGGATTATCCGATTTGCTACCTCCGCTTGCCCATTGGCTTGCGGGTGAGCCACAGAGGTGAACCGTAACTCAATTTCATTTTCTTCGCAATACTTCTTGAATTCCTCGTTGTTGAATTGTGTTCCATTGTCAGTGATGAGGATACGGGGAATTCCATATCGGCACATAATGTTTTCCCACAGGAATTGTGCAACCTGCTTAGTTGTGATTTTGGCCAAAGGTTTGGCTTCGATCCACTTGGTGAAATAATCAATGGCTACAATCAGAAACTTCCTTTGTGCTGTGGCCATAGGAAAAGGCCCTAGAATATCCATCCCCCACATAGCAAAGGGAATAGGTGAGTTGATAGAGGTCAGCATCTCGGGGGGTTGTCTGGCGACTGGTGCATGCTTCTGACAGCGATCACACTTCTTTACATATTCTTTGGCATCAGCCATCATTTCTGGCCAATAGAAGCCTAAACGGGTTATCTTATGAGCCAAGGCCCTGCCCCCCAAGTGTTGCCCACAAATACCTCCATGCACTTCCTCAAGAGCTAAGCGTGCCTCATCGGGCCTGAGACACCTCAAGTAAGGAACCACGAAAGATCTTTTATATAGAATCCCATCTATCAAAGAGTACCTTAGTGCTCGAACAGTTAACTTCCATGCCTCAATTGCATCGCTTGGCAACCAACCGATCTGAATGTGAGCCTTGATGGGATCAATCCATGACGTCCCCAAGCCTATGGGAGCCACAAGCTTAACATCTATGCTTCGTGTCTTCAAAACACGGAAGTACACACTTCCTGAACTTTCTTCAATCTCAGATGAAGCAAACTTTGATAGCGCATCTGCTTTAGCATTTTATTCCCTTGGAATGTGTTCAACATGGCATTCATTAAATTGGGTCATCACAGCCCTTACTAGGCGAACATACTTAGCCATCGTATCATCCCTTGCCTCAAATTCTCCCTTTACCTGGGATATGATCAGCTTCGAGTCTCCACGGACCTTTAAGTTTTTGACTCTAAGTGTCCCAGCTAGACCAAGGCCAGCAATCAGGGCTTCATACTCTGCCTCATTGTTTGTGGTTGGGAAGTCTAGCTTCATGGCATACTCAATTAAGAATCCATCAGGGCTTTGCAAAACCAACCCTGCTCCACTGGAATTTGTTTTTGATGCTCCATCAAAATAGAGAACCCAATATTCTTTCTCCTTGTCCCCATTGTCGACTCCCTTGTCTTGAGGTATGGTATCTTCCTGCCCCCCGATTTCTTGGTTGGGTATGGTACATTCCACCACGAAGTCAGCTAGTGCCTGGGCTTTTATGGCCGTACGTGGCTTATACTTGAGATCGAACTCTCCCAACTCTATTGCCCACTTAATCAGTCTCCCACTTGCCTTGGGACTGTGAATGATATTTCTCAGTGGCTGATTTGTTAGCACTTCAATTTGGTGAGCTTGAAAATAAGGACGCAGCTTTCTTGAAGCCATTACCAAGGCTAAAGCGAATTTCTCAATGGCTGAATAATTCAACTCAGCACCATGCAAAATTTTGCTGACATAGTATACGGGTTTCTGGACTTTCAGTTCCTCCTTAACCAACACGGCGCTCAAGGCGCTCTCTGAAACAGCCAAGTACAAGAATAAAACTTCATTCAGAACTGGCTTGGCCAACAACGGGGCCTGGCCCATATACTTCTTTAACTCTTCAAATGCCTTTTGATTTTCCTCACTCCATACAAAGTCTTTGATGTTCTTTAGTGACTTGAAAAATGACAAGCACTTGTCTCCTGACTTGGAGATGAATCGTCCTTACGCAGCAACCCTTCCTGTGAGCTTCTGAACATCCTTGACAGTTTTGGGGGGTTCCATGTCCAGGATTGCCTTTATTTTATCGGGGTTTGCCTCAATTCCCCTCTTCGAGACCATCAATCCCAAGAATTTTCCAGATCCTACTCCGAAAGCACACTTCGTCGGATTCAACATCATCTTGTGGTACCTCAGGACCTCAAAAGCTTCCCTTAAATGGGCTATATGATCAGTCTTTACTAGACTCTTGACTAACATGTTATCAACATAGACTTCCATAGTCTTACCAATAAGATCCTTAAAAATTCTATTCACCAACCTTTGATAGGTGGCTCCTGCATTCTTGAGACCAAACGCCATAACAAGATAACAATAAACACCAAAGTCAGTGATAAATGATACCTTTGGAATGTCATCCTTATGCATTTTGATCTGGTTGTATCCGCTAAACCCATCCATGAAACTCAGCATCTCATGTCCAGCGGTGGCATCAATCAAAGTATCAATTCTAGGCAGCGGAAAACAGTCTTTGGGGCATGCATCATTCAGATCGGTGAAGTCTATACACATTCTCCACTTTCCATTAGCCTTCTTCACCATTACAGGGTTTGCTAACCACTCCGGAAATTGAATCTCCTCAATGAAACCAGCCTCTAAGAGCTTTTCCACTTCCTGCTTTATAGCCTCTTGTCTTTCCGGGGCAAAATTTCTTTTCTTTTGTTTCACTGTCTTCCGGCTTGGATCTACGTTTAGCTTGTGAGTAATTAACTTCGGGTCTATGCCTGGCATATCAGCTGCTGACCATGCAAACACATCACTATTTTCTTGCAAAAATTTCATTAACTTCCCTCTAAGGGGCTCCTCTAATGTGGCTCCAATAAAAGTCGTCCTCTCAGGATTCTCGGGGTCTAAAGGAACCGAAACCAATTCTTCTGCTGGCCTTCCTCTATTCTCATCATTTTCTCAAACATCCATATCTTCAATAGGAAGAACCTGCCCCCCGACTCCATCTGCCCTCAAAGAGACCACATAACAGCTTCTAGCCATTTTTTGATCTCCTCTCTCTTCTCCAATCCCGTTTCGGGTGGGAAACTTCATGACTGAATGGTAGGAAGAGGGGACTGCCTTGAAGGCATGTATCCCTGTTCTCCCCATGATAGCATTATAAGTTGAACTAGCCTTTACCACCACGAAATCCAGCATCTGCGTTGCTTGCCTTGGCTCCGTACCTATGGTGGTTGGCAATTTGATTATCCCTTCCACAGGACATTCTACTCCAGCAAATCCATATATCGGCATGTCGGTTGGTGTTAACTGGGAGTCGTTATACCCCATCCTTAGAAAGGTGTCGTGGAGCAAGATATCCACAGAAGCACCATTATCCACAAGGACCCTCTTAACCGGGCTATTTCCTATTATTGGTGTTATGACCAGCGGGTCGTCATGGGGAAACTTCACACCCTCTAGGTCCGAATCATCAAAAGCCAATGTTACTTCTGTCCTGGCCCTCTTCGGGGCTTCTCCAACAATATGCATAACCTCTCTAGTATATGCCTTTCTGGAATTTTTGGACAATCCAGCAGCAGTTGGACCTCCAAAGATCGTGTTTATCACAGGCCCTCGAGGTCTCGGCCCTCCATAAATGGTGTTTATAACTGGTCCTCTAGGCTGGGGGTTTCGCCCCTGATCGTCTTGGTCCCTCCTACGATCTTCAAAGTTCTTCCTTCCATTATTATTTCTGTCCCCTCCATCTCCAGTATACTTGTTCAATCTTCCTTTTCGAATCAAAAACTCAATTTCATCTTTCAATTGCCTACACTCATCGGTGTCATGGCCAACATCTTTGTGAAACCTGCAATACTTGCCCTTATCTAGCTTGGCGGGATCAGCCTTCAAGGGCTTAGGCCAGCGAATATCTCTGTCTTTCTCAATCTCCATCAAAATCTGACTTCTGGGAGTATTCAGCTTAGCGTATTCAGTGAACTTTTGCCCAGGTCCTCCCTTCTTGGGGGTTGAATCAGGGTTTTGTTCGGTTCTAGGATATTTGTCCTTAGCGATATACTCCAAATCAGTTTTTCGTTTCTTGCCTCCAGTGGGCTCATTACTTACTACGGTCTTCCTCATACTTTCTTCAACCTTGATATACTTCCCTGCCCTCTCTTGGAGCTGCAACATGCTCTCAGGGGGTCGTTTGGCCAAAGACATCTTGAAAAACTAATCCCTAGTTCCTTGTTGCAGTGCTATCATGGCTACCTTATCATCAAGGTCTGGGACTTTTAAAGCCTCCTTTGTAAAACGATTCAGGTAATCTCTTAAGGATTCCTTAGCTCCCTGCACAAGACTCATAAGAGATGCTGAACTTTTCTCATGGACTCTTCCACTGATGAATTGCTTAATAAAAGCCTGACTTAATTCTCTGAATGATCCAATAGAATTTGGGGGTAGGAGACTGTACCATCTTTGAGCCATACCCGACAGGGTTTGAGGGAAGGCCCGACATTTTATAGCATCATTCACGGGTTGCAGTAGCAGTGCATTAGAGAATGTCCTAACATGATTAGCGGGGTCTCCCGTGCCATCATAGGCTTTGATAGTGGGCATCTTGAATTTCCTTGAGATATGGGCATTCATTATCTCTTCTGTGAAGGGTGGAGTTGGATCATCAGGATCTCCAAGGGGAAGGAGATTGCTTGGATCAGTTCTTGGGACAGCAGCCCTTCTTCTTACCGGACCATCCAGGTCTATGATAGGAGGAGGATTTCTCCCCCTAGGAGGTATGTGGGGTCTGGTGGCTTGGTGAGCCTCCAAATCACGCCTCAGCCTTTGGATTTCAGCCTCATGAGCCCTGATCTTTTCCTGCACTTCTTGGGGATTCGCCCCTGGGGTGCTTTGGGGGCGTTGCCTTCCATCGGCCATTGGCTCTTTTCCAGGACGCCTCCTTCTCGGGGCCACTTCATCATCCGAAGATTCGGAGTCTCTCTCAGTGTATGGACCAGAAAATTCCTGATCCTCAGGGATAGGATCCAAACCTCGTATATAGGGGGGCGACCGCCCTCGTGCTTCGCTTCGCCCAGCATATCCGCTTCCTCCAACCTCAGGGTGAAGGGGCATCCCATAAGGGGGGTTAGTAGTAACAATAGTTGAATATTCATACCCGACGGGTCGAGAATTCACAGGTATATGTATTTGTTGAACTTGAGGATTCGTACCTTGAATCGGGGGAGTTGTCCCTTATAGCTGGGGTTGAGTTGCCCCTGTCTGGGCTTCCTCCTGAGTAGATGCATAAGTTGAATGGGGAGGAACCTCCACGGTTGATGAAATCACCTGGGTTGTCTCTAATGGTGTTCCTTCCTCTAAAGCTCCAATTGTTCTCCGTGTTCTCGCCATGGTTGTTGTTGTGATTCCCACAGACGGCGCCAAATGTTGTGGATAAAAAACTAAGGTTATTACTTGCTGTATTTAATACTAAGATTCGGGAGCTCAAGGCCTTTAATGGCTGCTCTCGTGTTTCGTGACTCAATCTGCCTTTACGAGATGCCTACGTATCTCTGTGAATTAGAGAATCAAGCCAAAAAACGTAGGTCTGATTGGTGGGGGTGAGACCCCTTATATAGATGTTGGGAGTCCTTGAATTGGACTTGGTATAGGAGACTTGGTGGGCAAGTCTAGATAGTAGGAAACTGATTCCTTATCCTTTTAGGTCCCCTTGAGGCTAATCTCCAAGGATTTATATCCTTATCGGGACTCTTTTCAACATCTGATTTGTCCCTTATCAATTAATTATGAAATTAATTAATAATCAGGGCTTTTGGGCCTTTTTTATTCCATCAGGCCTGATCTGGTCCATCAGGCTTAACCTTTCTGGTCTGAGTATCATATATCTTTTTATTGGGCCTAGCAGCCCACAGCTTGTACAATTAATGCAGTATAAATTATATAAGCATAATTTATTTATCCCTATCAGCATAGTTCACCTCTTCTTCAGATTCTGAAGTGTCAGCCCAATTTTTCTTCTTTGTGATAAGTGCCTGGCCTTTATCACCTTTTCCTTTCTTGCAATCAGGAGAGATGTGGCCTCTTTTACCACAATTATAGCATTTGACATTTGAGTTATCTCCTCTGTTAGACTTTCCTCCTTTGCTTTCAGACTTTCTGAACCCTTTCTTGTCAGAACTTCCACCTTTCCTGGAAAACTTCTTACCCTTTCTGAATTTCTTGTAGGCTATCTTTGTGATACTCTTCACCATAAGAGCACATAGTTGCATCATCTCTGCATCAACATCCACTTCAGATAAATTTTCAGGTTCTAAATCATCATCATCAGAATCTGATGACTCTGAATCAGACTGTATGATGAGAGCCTTTTCTTTTGCCTTTCTAGAGATAATTGGATTTTCTTCAGCCTTTAAAGCAACTGTCTTAAACTTCCCTCCATGTCTCTTATTTCTTTGCTCCATCTCAAGTTCATGAGTCTTGAGCATCCCATAGATTTCATCAAGAGACATATCAGCAAGTTCATAGTTGTCTCTTATTGTAGTATCTTTTAAATCCCACTTTCAGGAAGAGCTAGTAGGAATTTCAGATTTGAATCTTCTTAATCATATTCCTTATCCACTGGTGAAAGATCATTTAACAGTTTTGTGAATCTGTCATATGTATTAGTTAGTGACTCATCAGATTTTGAGTCAAAGTGCTAATACTCCTGTGTGAGTATTATCTTCCTATTCTTTTTTATGGCATTGGTTCCTTGACATCTCACTTCCAATGCATCCCAAATTTCTTTTACAGTCTTGCATCCAATCACCCTGTTTGACATGACATTTTCAAGTGCACTATGAAGCAAGTGTCTTAATTTTGCATACTTGCCTAGTGAAGAGATGTCTTCAGTGGTGTATTCTCTCTTTTCTTTGGGAATCATCCTCTGTGACTCATTCCCAACTGTAACAGAAAGCTTTGTGGCTTTTGTGGACCATCATTAATTCTATCTAAATATTTTGGATCTGTAGCTTCCAGAAACATGGCCATCTTCACACTCCATACAGGGTACTCAAACACCCTGAGGATAGGAACCCTGATGGTTTCATATCTACTGGTGTTATGAATGGGTTGAACCTTTGCAGGTTCTTGAGGGTCTGGTATTTTTGCTTGTTCAGACATGATTGATTGTTTGTTTGGATCTTAACTGTTTATAAGCTTAAAAGATTGGCTCTGATACCACTTGTTAGGCCTCAACGATACAATAGAATGGGGTTGAATATAGTATCTACAATCAATTCGATTATGAACACAAGTATGTAATAGAAAACAAGTTTATTCAATATATCAAACTCTGTTACAGTAGGTTTTATCTACACTCTCAGTGATGTATGATATCACTAAGAGCTGCTAGGGTTGCAAATGAATAATCTTTCTCGTGAATGATAACACTTATAGTGTAAATCCTAAGTTGTGTTTATATAGTACACAGTTACAAGATATCTTCTAATTGATATGAAATATATCTTCTCCTAAAATATATCAATCAGATATTATCTTTTTACAAGTCTTCTAGTCGTCCAACTCCTAAAGCATATCTTCCTTTGTTTTCGTCCAGATCCTCTCCTAGAAATCAGCCACACTTTACTTCTGAAGCATATCCTTCCTTAAGTTCTGATATCACAAGTTCTGATACCTTAAGTTCTGATATCTTCCTGTCTTCAGTAAATCCTGATTTCCAGTAAGTCTTGATAAGTCCTGATATTAAGTTCTGAAACTAAACAAATCAGATTAGACATGACATCATAAATATATCTAACAAGTATAAAGATTTAAGGCATAAACGAAACTTGGATCGTAACCGTAATCTCGCTAAAACGAACAAAACGTAACATTAGATTTCTGCAGAAAGTCCCGAAAATATAAACTATAGTTTCTTGAAAACTAACACTTGATTATGATAGAAAATGTTATAAGGATCGTTTAGGTGCTTGAATCGCTTGATTCCGATTTACGGATCAAAAGTTATGGCCGTTTTACTAAAAATGATTTACGCGACAAAAACTACTACGAATTACGAACTTTGGAAATAAAAAGGATCGACTTTAAAATGTGCATAAATCATGAAAGTTTTACAGAGAGTAGTAAATAGAGTTCCTTAACGGCTATTTGGCTTATGCTACAGGAAAAAAGATTGTTAAAGAAAGGTAACGAGGCCTATTTGGCTTATGTGATGGATACTAAGAAGGAAGTTCCTAACATACAGGACATACTCATATTGAATATATTCGAGGATGTGTTTTCGGAGAACTTACCAGGATTGCCACCCGAAAAAGAGATAGAATTTGCTATAGAATTAGCACCAGGAACGACACCAGTGTCCAAGGCCCCTTATCGGCTAGCCCCAGTTGAGATGAAGGAACTAGCTTCTCAACTGCAAGAGTTATTAGATAATGGGATGATAAGACCCAGTGTGTCACCATGGGGAGCGCCAGTAATGTTCGTAAAGAAAAAAGACGATAGTATGAGATTATGCATAGACTACCGAGAGTTGAATAAGCTGACTATTAAGAATATGTACCCTCTCCCTAGGATTGATGACCTATTCGACCAACTCAAGGGTGCTGTACACTTTTCCAAAATAGATTTGAGGACAGGATATCACTAGTTGAAAATCAAACCTGAGGATATACCAAAGACTGCTTTTCGCACTAGGTTTGGACACTATGAGTTCTTAGTCATGTCGTTTGGACTAACCAATGCACCCACAACCTTTATGTATTCGATGAACAAAGTGTTCAAAATGTACCTAGATATATGTGTGATAGTTTTTATAGATGATATTCTAATCTACTCAAAGACAGAGCAAGAACATGCAGAATATTTGAGGATAGTCTTAGAAATCTTGAGGAACGAGAAATTATATGCCAAGTTCTCGAAATGCGAATTTTGGTTAAGGGAAGTTCAGTTCTTAGGGCATGTGGTGAGTAGCAAAGGAGCTTTAGTTGACCCGCCAAGATAGAGGCGGTATCCAACTGGGAAAGACCGACTACCCCAACAGAGGTTAGGAGTTTTGTGGGTTTAGCGGGATATTACCGGAGATTCGTGCAAGAATTTGATAAGATAGCCGGCCCACTGACTAGACTAACCCGGAAAAACAGAAAAGTTTATATGGACAGAGAAATGAGTGGAAAGCTTTCAGGAACTGAAAAGGAGACTGGTGTCAGCACCAGTGCTCGCTCTTCCCGATGAAAAGGGAGAGTTTGTAATATACAGCGACGCATCGCATAAAGGACTAGGATGTGTGCTTATGCAGCACGGGAAGGTTATCGCGTATGCCTCTCGGCAATTGAAGGAGTATTAGATCAGATACCCAACACACGATCTAGAATTAGCAGCCATAGTGTTTGCCCTGAAAATTTGGAGGCACTACCTGTATGGTGAGAAATGCGAGATTTACACAGACCATAAGAGCCTCAAATATATTTTTACTCAGAAAGAACTAAAGATGAGACATAGGAGGTGGTTAGAGTTGATTAAGGACTACGACTGTGAAATTTTGTATCACCCGAGTAAAGCCATTATGGTGGCTGATGCCCTCAGTAGGAAGGAAAGACTCAAAATGATAATGACATCTGAGGAGTTAATTAAAGAATTTGAGAAGATGGAAATTGACGTGAGAATGACCGATAAAGGAACATAAGGATTTTTTGAGATTAAGCTAGTGCCGGAACTGACTGAAAAGATACGAGTGTGTTAGGAAAAAAAAGATGAGTGAAGAAAGAGGAACATTGACCGGTGAGGAAGTGAGATACAAGAAGGACGAGAAAGGGATCATGAGGTATGCGTCGCGAATTTGGATTCCAAATGTGCAAGAGTTAAAGGATGAGCTGCTGCACAAAGCGCACAGCTCCAAATATTCAATGCACCCAGGAAGTACGAAAATGTACTGTGACCTTAAAGAATATTATTAAGGGCCAAACATGAAAAGAGAAGTAGCGGAGTGGGTCAGAAAGTGCTTGACATGCTAGAGAGTGAAGGTTGAACATCAGCGACTGAGGGGACTATTATGGCCCCTAAAAATTCCGGAATGGAAATGGGAGCATATAGCCATGAATTTTGTGACAGGCCTACCAAGAACGAAAACCAATCATGATGCCATATGGCTTATCATAGATAGACGGACCAAGTCCACGCACTTCCTACCAATCAACGAAAGGTACACCATAGATAAGCTGGCGGATATCTACTTGAAGGAAATCGTAGTGATACACGGCGTTCCCGTTGCCATAGTGTCAGATAGTGACCTAAGGTTTAATTCTCGATTTTGGAGAAGCTTCCAAGAATGTGTAGGCACCAGACTAAACATGAGTACCGCTTACCACCCCCAAACTGATAGGAAAACCGAAAGGACTATTCAGACCCTGGAAGATATGCTGCAAGTGTGTGCCATCGACTTTAAAGGGAATTGGGATGACCACTTACCCTTTATTGAATTTTCCTACAACAATAGCTATCACGCTAGCATAGGAATGCCTCCATATGAAGCTCTTTACGGAAGGAGATGCCGCTCTCCCCTATGCTGGGATGAGGTTGGAGAACACAAGATAATAGGACCCAAGTTAGTCCAGCAAACCAGGGAAATGGTGGGACTCATCCGGAAGAGACTGGTAGCAGCTCAAGACAGACAAAAGAAGTATGCTGACCAGACCAGAAAAGATAGAGAATATGAAGTAGGGGATTCAGTGTTGTTGAAGGTATCTCCATGGAAGAGAGTGATGAGGTTTGGAAAGAAAGGGAAGTTGAGTCCCAGATTCATAGGACCCTTTGAAATTTTGAGGAGAATAGGACCTCTAGCTTACGAGCTCGCCTTACCTCCTAATCTGCAACAGGTGCACAACGTGTTCCACATGTCAATATTCAGAAATTACTATGCGGATGCACGACATGTGATAGAATATGAGCAGGTAGATTTACAACCAAATCTGACCTACGTTGAGCAACCAGTAAAGATTATGGACCAAAAAGAACAAGTGCTGAGGAACAAGACCGTGAAGATGGTTAGAATATTATGGAGAAATCAAAATATTGAAGAGTCAACTTGGGAACTAAAAGATGCAATGAGGAATAGATATCCCCACTTATTTCCTAATTGATTCCGGGACAGGAATCCTTGTTACAGGGGAAGACTGTAATAACTCGAAATTTTGAGACTTTATAAAAACATTTAACGAATAGTAACCCTGACAGACGGGGAAAACTTTTTAGCCCACACTATGTTGTGCATGAAAAAATGACTTTCGAAGTTGATATTATGATTATACGTACCAAATGAGTGTATGTAAACGCTATTAGTTTTCGAAGAAAACGAACTTTGAAAAACGACCATATTTACGAATCATCGAGGATTACGGGAATCACAATATAATTACGAATTTAAAACCCTACGGATTTATATCCAAGGACGATACTTCAAAATATAAAGAATAATACGAAAGGATTTACGCCACGAACCGTTTACGAGAAATTATTACGAAAAATGTTTAAGCGACCAAACAAATGCGTAAATGATTAAATAAATGTATCACACTAACAAACCATGGTAGAAAAGTAACCATGGTTACTTTATCATATAGTAAGCTAAGGTTATAGGAATGATCATCTAAGGCTAGAGAATAGTAAGCTAAAGAC
This sequence comes from Apium graveolens, assembly GCF_009905375.1. Classification (NCBI taxonomy): domain Eukaryota; kingdom Viridiplantae; phylum Streptophyta; class Magnoliopsida; order Apiales; family Apiaceae; genus Apium; species Apium graveolens. The sequence goes on along the minus strand of NC_133651.1, from coordinate 233,895,941 downwards.
TAAACTACTAGCTTAGCTTGTAATCTAGAAAGGCTAGCAAAATTTGTCCAAGAATTTTCCAACATAAATCTATTTAGGTTATATACTATAGAATATATAAACATATATCACAAGAATTATTCAAATAAGTACCCAAGAAGCAACACAAAAACTCTCTCTCTCCCAAGAACCTCTTCATTCGGCCCTAGCAAGAAACAAAGAGAAATCAAATTCAAAACTTCAAGCTCTAGCCATGGAAAAATTCCCCCATTAATTATCAAGCTTCATACATCCTAAAATAAGGTAAGATAAATTTTTAAGCTCATTTTATCAAGTTTTGATGGGTGAAATAAATTCAAGAAAGATGATAGTGAATAGTGTGAATAGTAACTCTTCTTTGGTTTCTTGATTTTAATGGTTGTTTTTGTTTCCAAAAACCCTACCAAGCACTCCCAAGACTTTACCATCATCAAGAAAACATCTCAAGCTCTCAATAAAGGTATAAATCTTTGACCCATCCTTAATTAAGATTTAAGTTCAAGAATCTTTTAGAACATAGTTGTAAACCTAGTTTTGGTGAATGTATTATTGTAATCTTGATGTTTAGTTAAGTAGATTTAAGGTTGATGATTGTTGCCTAAAGAACATGATGTTCTTGAGAGGAGTTAGTGTGATGATTATGATATAATGATTGTTGGTGGTAGTACAAAGATTTAAGGCGTAAACGAAACTCGGATGGTAATCGTAATCTCGCTAAAACGAACAAAACGTAACATTAAGTTTCTGCAGAAAGTCCTGAAGATATAAACTGTAGTTTCTTGAAAAGAAACACTTGATTATGATAAAAAAAATTATAAGGATCGTTTAGGAGCTTGAATCTCTTGATTCCGATTTACGGATCAAAAGTTATGGCCGTTTTACTAAAAATGATTTACGAGACAAAAACTGCTACGAATTACGAAATTTGGAAATAAAAAGGATCGACTTAAAAATGTGCATAAATCATGAAATATTTACAGAGAGTATTAAATATAGTTCATTAACTGCTATAAAAATTTTAAATTAAAATAGTGATTTTTCAATTTTATAAAAATATCGGAGTCAAGCCCGCGCGATTAGAAAACCGTAGGATCCATAAGCGGAGCCGACGATGAAAATGAAAACGGACATAAGGTACTTCAAAAAAGGAAGCGACCGTAATGTGAATAAGGACTTAAAGAAATATTAAGGGTAATATAAGTTGAAAGGGTGCATAATAAGTAGCATTTGAGTGCGAGTCGCCGTAAATTAGAACGGGACCTAACAAAACGATGTGTGTTTATGGTTATAGATTTCCGAGCGGAACCTAGAGCATCCTCCACCTCGAGATACCCATGCAAGTTTACGAACCCAACTCCATTTACTGTTGTGTTGTGAAATGATTGTTTTATTATCATTATGTAAATACCATGCTTTCCATGATGTTTAGTAATTGACTTTTCGCATAATGTAGCGATGTTGTACGATACGTATATGTCGTAAAATGTTTAACTACGCCACAAGCGTGACGTATAATTATAAGACTGAGAGTTGGTCGGGATTTTAAAACAAAAACCCGGGAATCATTCCGGTAATATTTATAGGACGATTGAAGTCCATAGTAGTTACGTTTTAAGGGACTCAATGTCCACTTACGAAATATTAAAGTACCTCGAATTTATTTAAAAGGATTTTCAAAGATCGTATTCCCTCAACTATATTTTATTATTCGAATAATGAATATTATTTCAGTTATTAATTTAATGTAAGAGGAGTATTCTCCAACAATTATTTATTTCAAACCCGATTAAATATTAAAGATTATTAAATTACTTAAACATAAATTAGTTGAGGAATATTATTTCAATATTCTTTTAAAGCATAATTATATGAGGTTTAATTATTTAATGATTGATATTTAATTATTAATTATTTATTAAATGAATTATTTATGATTTAAAAATCAGAAAACATGATTTAAAATACTTTCCGATTTTCGGAAAACCATTCGAATAATTTCAGATCGTCGGAGAATATTATCTCGACTTATTTCAAATATTTTGAATATAGTTTCAAAAGAAACTCCCCCTTATTTAATTATCTGTTGACAACAGTCAACTCACATCCTTATTACTTCCTCAAAAAAATTCGGAAGTACGTATACATATATATACATACGTTAATAAGACAAGTTGCTTCTATCAACAAGCAAAACGCTTGGGGGAATTTCGATATGGTTCGATTTCTTGAGATAGGATAAAATTCTTTGAAAGGACGAGGGAGGGGTAGACTCTAGTACTATGTGTGCTAGGGAGACTACCAAAGGTACCGCAGGAGAAGGTACTCTGCGTACTCAGGAACTTGTAAAGTATGTATATACCCAAAATGGGACACGTAGCCTGAATGCGGCAAGGGTGGTAACCGGGATACGAAGGTGTCGTGCTTCTACTGGTTGAAAATGTTACTATTTCCTGTATTACGACTGATCATCGTATGCGGCGGCTCCAATGAATGTCCTATTCTTCCAACTGGAATTGTGATGCAATACCGTAACCCAATCTTAGGTGTTGGGTTTACCATTAAGGCATTCACAGAATAATAAATCCACTGAAGAATTGTTTTCAAAAGAAGGTGTGTATCACCAAGGAAAACTATTTTTGAATAAAACGTATTTATCATATATGACGTTTCACTTGAGTTTTTCATACTGTACATTATTATGCTGGGCATTATAGCTCACACTTGTTTTCTTAAATTGACACAACACAACAATGAATCAAGATGCCTATCATTAGACTCACAACCAAGAAACGGGTAGGAAACGACCAGCTGTTCCGTAGGACGCTTGGTGTTGTACCACAGGTAGACCGAATAAGCTGTATTGGTTTTCAATTATTTTTAGTTCGGCTTATTTACAAGTATGATTTAGTAAGATAATAAGTAAAAAACAAATATTTGGCCGGCAGACTAACCTTACTTAAAGGTTATTTTCCCGGTAAGACTTAACTGCTTTTGGGTTGTAATAACTATCACTTTGTGGATTGAATTGCTCTAGTAATGAATGGTTCATTTCCAAGACAATAACCTATAAGTGTGTGTGTGTGTGTGTGATAAATGTGGGGTTGTAAAAGGGTGAGTATTTATACATTGTGATACGAGATAACTGTTATATAGTATTCAAGATGGCGTGGCCTCCTAGATCCTCGACCCCGGATTTTGGGGCACTACAACTAGAGTATTGATTGCTTTAAAATTCAAGTGTGAGAGCTTTTTATGCCAGAGCTTGCTTTGTTCTTCAGATGCCTTGGTGTAGAAGCAACAAATTTCATCCTCATTTGATGAGTCCAAGTCTGCAACATATATGCTTCCTTTTCTTACTCCTTTCAGAGTAACTTCATTAGTCTTTTTGCTGATGATTAAGCATTCTCCTTTGTCAAATTTAACATTGAATCCTCTATCAGTGATTTGACTAACACTTAGGAGATTTACTTCCAAACCAACAACCAATGTTACATCTTCAGTGACAATATTTTCAGAAATCAATTTGCCATATCCCACTATGAAACCTTTATTGTTGTCTTCAAAAGTCACTAATGGGCCAGCCAATTCCTCAAATTGTGATATCAAGGCCATATCCCCTGTCATATGTCTTGAACATCCACTGTCTATGATTCATATGACTTTTTTCACTTTGCCCTGCATACAATGAGGATTAAGTGTTTTTAGCTACCCAAGCAGTGTTGGGTACTTTCTTCTTATTAACAGAATATGCAGAATTAGAATGAGTTAATTCAGAAAAAATGGTGTTCATTTCTTGATTTGCATGTTCCTTTTTGGCTATAGACCCAACATTAATTTCTTTGAGGTCTACTCTCAGCCTGTAGCAACTTGTCATAACTTTCATGTTGCAAGGAATGTAATCAAACTTATCAAAGAAGGAATATGGATCTTCAGTCTTTGCTTCATTATATTTGCATGCTGCTAATCTTGGCTCAGTAACAGCCTTTTTACAAAGGTGAGTTAGGTTATTTATAGAGCCACATTTCTGACATTATTTTCTAGGAGCATCTGCAACAAATGCAAAGGTATTGCTTTTGTTTATCCCAATATTCTCATTTCTATTTTTCTTCTTCTTTCCTGCATTCTTAGTTTTAACTTCCTTGATTGGCTTCTTGGGGATTTGATCAACCGTGGGCTTCTTCTCAGCTTTAGAAGTTGGAGTTATTTCTGTACATTTCTTTTCATTGTCTTCATCAGCAATTTCTTGCTTTATGATCAACTCTTTTTCACTGAAATTTACTTCACATGCTTTAAACATAGGTGAACCAACCTTTCTCAGCATAGCTGGGATATCTTCACTTACTGTTGCTTTTCTCTTATAACCTTCAACTTTCTTGTTGATGTTCAATGCATCATAATCCAAGAGAATAGCTATGTTAGCACATGGTTTGTTCTTCTAATGGTACTGACCAACTAACTGAGATGCATTTTTGAATGATTTCAGTTTCACTTCATCCTTTTCTAGCTTCTACCTCAACACAGCTTCTATCTTAGTAACACACTTTAGCTTGTTCTTTAGATATTCATTTTTTTGCTTGAAAGTTTCAAGATCAACAAGCTGCTGTTCTAGAACTTATTTCGCAATATCAATCTTCTCATTAGCTTTTGATAACCTACTGACTTCTTCAGTAGCTTCTACCAAGCTAGTATGGATATGGAACATTTCCATGCCCATCTTTTCAACAGTCTTGTTATATTAACTAGCATTCAAATCAATAGTAGTAAGAGTTGATATCTTTGTTTTTGATGAAGATGACTCTCCTTACTCCAAGGTCATGAGTGCATAGTTTCCAAACTCCTCATCTTCATCATTATAAGAATCATCCCAGTAAGCTTTACCTTGTTGCTTTCTTAGAAGAGCTTCATACTTTGCTTCCAATTTAAGATAAGCCTTGTCCTTTTTCACTTTCTTTGGCTTTCTGCATTCTGTAGCAAAATGGCCCAATTCATCACAATTGAAGCACCTGATCTTTGACCTGTCAACAGATCCTGTTTTGTAGCTATTTTTTCCACCAATTGTATTGTGCTTTTCCTTTCCAGTTGCTGTCCTTGTTGGATGTTTGTCCCTTATTTTTGAAGAACTTTGGCTTCTTTACTCTAATGTTTGAGAATTTTCTTGCTAAGTAAGCCATAGACTGATCTAACTCATCCAGTTCTCGAATGACTTCTCTATATGACTTGATTTGTGACTTGTAGATATATTGACTTAGATTATTTTTCCCAAAACAGATTTATTTAACTCCAAACTTCTTCACAGTTTCTCTAAGGCATGATCTTCTTGATCTTCTTCCAGAGTTTATTCTTAGGCTTGAGACTGTTTACAGAAAAATATTCAGTCTAATCTTTGATATTTTTACAGACTCAAGTAATACAATACATAATACAAATTTAGATTATCATACAACTAATTCTTAGGGCTGTCAATTTGACTTAGTTTTGTTATAGTATAGGTATGTCTTGCACAACAATTCTCTCAAGAGGTAGCTATGTTCTAGCATATTCAAGAACACGGATCTGTAGCACACCTAATTTTATTTTAATATAAATCAAGTGAGTTTTGATAATTGTGTTTATGTCTTTACAGTTATTTGATTATCACTACAATTATTTAGCCTGTCAAGTTCAAGCAGCCAAACATTTAACTTGATTATCTTGATAATATTATAAGATAGTTTTAAGTAAGTAAAATCAAGAAAACACATTCACCCCTTCTATATCCATTATATACCTAACAATTTTTATTGCAATTAGTGGTACACCTCTTTTTTTTCTATATTTAATAAAAAAAATCTTAAACCCTAAACATCAATTTTGAGTCAATTGTTAACCACTTCGACGAGTGACATGTCCCTTTTTTAATTACAATAATGTATAACTCGTGCCAAGAATGGGGAACTTGGTCTTACTTCATATTATTTTGTATCAGTTGTTCTTTTAATTTAAGATATTTTAAATCTTTTTTAAAATTTACATTACTTTTATATATGTTCAAAACAGTAGGAAAATTGAGATTTTTTTACACTTAAATTACGTACCTGAGTATATATAATTAAATATGTAATTATATATTTATTTTTGTATTGAATTATTAAGTGATTTACTATCTTCGGATTAATGTCATCGAAGTTAGGATGTTATTGTAAAGGATATAAATTGTAAACTTAAGATTTGCTTAAGATTTTAATTAGAAAAATAAAGTACCTAATATCAAGTAATAAGCTTGAATTTGTTAAGTTTTTCTGAATATGTTAAAAATTAAGTTTAAATTTGGTAACTTTTCTTTTGATGGAAATATGTGATATTATTACGGAATCAAATCCAAAGAAATACAATTTTGAATCGAACTAGGAACAGAACTCCTATTAATAATGCGAACTGATGAATAATATGATTCCCTTGCGATTTGATGGGCTCCCATATTACCATATCGCTTGACAAAAAACAAGCTAACATTTTTAAGCGTTTGTAACAAGCAGCGACATTCCTCAATAATCGAACCAAAGTATGACATACAGCATCGTCATACTCTGGAAACTTTTAAATGAATGCTAAATACATATTTTTTGATTAATGACCAATATTTGTGGGATTGGGGGAGTATAGTTTTAAGAACATTTTTCCTTTCTTTCATAAAAAGTGAGAATTTTTTCCCTTAGCATTCTTTCCTTTTATATTAATATAAGTTTTTAACAAAATTAATACATTAATCTGAAACTATTCGATGCAAAAGTATGTGCATTCAAATATTCACTTAAGTTATTACAACCTTCGTGTAAAATACATGATAAATATATATGATCAATAATTTATAGACCTAATGCATCATAACATACAATAATGGCTCGTACTAAACAGTAAAATATGAATTAAACAAAATTAAATAAGATTTTTCATGAAAAAGGCTCATATGAATTCAAATTTGAGAGGTTATTTGAATCCTTAGATTATAATATAATATTTATTATTGGCGGGATTCGAACTTGATAATTTAGCTAAACTATAAAGAATAATATAAATATTTGTTGTTGACATGATTCGAACACATGAATTTGGGTGATATATTCTTTTAGTATTTAGATCTAATGGTTCATATATTTTGATTAATAAGATTTGACGATCATGATTGAGGATAACCAAACCAAACCAAAAAAAAGTATCAAATTATACTTAATTCAGATTATTATAATTTGGTATAATTAAATTTTGATAAATTAATAACCTCAATCAATTACTAATTATTTGCAGTCCTTACTTGGCCCTTTAATATAAATTATTAATTTGCTAAATTTATAAGATAATATATTTTATAAAAATACATATAAGTCACAAATAATATTTAAATTAATAATTTTGTATAATATAAAAATTAAATATATATGCGTGTAATATTCAGTGAGTAACCTATTAATTGTGTAATATAGTAACTCTTAACACAGTTAAATATAACGTTATAGTTTCTATACGTTCTGTTACTTGTTTTGTTTCTTTATGTACCGTATATTGTTTATCTCAAATCAATTATACTTAATTTTTATGCGTTCTTAGTTTCTTATGCAAAGAATTTTTTTTGTTTATACTATTTTTTGTATGGTGCATTTATTAAGTGTATGTATCTCAAATCTCATACTTAATTTTTAGTGTTATGTATCTTAAATCACCGAAATTTTCATTCATTGTATAATTATTTTTACAGAATACAAACACATGCTGAATATTTTATTCTAATATTTTTTAGATTCTTCATTTTATTATATACTCTATATTTTTACTAATGTCCTTGTTAGTCCCTTAACAATATAGCAAGAATTACAGAAGGGGGGTTGAATGGAATTCTTGAACCTTTTTCTCGAAAATAAGAATGTTCAACTCGAATATAGATATAATGTTTTGATTAGCACAATGCGGAATAGAAACTTAATTGAATCAAAACACAAGTAATTAAAAACAAGAGTCTTTAAAAACTTTCTGGTGGATTTAAACAATTCCACCAGAGATATATATTATATATCGAGAGGACTCTGTGTGCAAGAATGCTCACAGCTGCTTACAAATTGAACTATTGAGAATACAGGGAAATGCTAATAATTCTGTTTATAAAGATTTCTCTGTTTTTGTGTTTCTCAGCTCTATTTTTCTATTTGCTACATTCTTGGTTTATATATCACCAAGATTACAAAGTCAAAAAGACTGAACAAATATAAAAACTATCAGTCTTAAGCTTTGCTGCTTTTCATCCTCTATTACCCGGTTAATGGGCTTCCATAGTAGATTTGTATACATCTCGACGGTTGTGCTCAGCTTTCACTGTTCAACTGTTGTTTGAATTCTTTATTAAGTACATGATCATCCGTCGAGTTGTTGATCATCCGTCGGGTTGTTGATCATCCGTCGGTTGCTTTGTAGGTTATCCGCCGGGTAGCAATCAAGCATATGACTTCATTTCACTTATACAGAATTATAAGACATCATTTATGTACAATTAATCAACATATTCTGCATATCTAGTTAAAGTCAACATGACTTATATGCTACTACAGATTCTATACAAAGGTGCATACATAACTGTGCTACAGACTTATTATTACATAAGCTACTCACTCGATGGATAACAAGTTAACATCCGTCGGGATTACAATGAGTTATCCGTCGGGACTGTAATTCTTATCCGTCGAGTGCTATATTATTTCACTAAGTAAAATCCACTTAGACGTTTTGTTTATGAAATCATCAAGTACACAATATATGCACAACAATCTCCCCCAATTTATGTCTACTGGAATTGTAGCCATAAATTAAGAGGTACTTGATGATAACAAAACATCCTAAACATACAGCTTTAAAGATAAGTAGATAATACTGAAAGTGCTTCAAATAATCAAAGTGTACAAGGTTTGGCTCACAGTCATTTCAAGATGCTCCTCTAGCCTGAGCAGATTTTTCTAGTTCCTTGAAGGTCTGGATCTTCTTCCAAGCTTTCTGTTATTTTACTCAATCTAATTTTGGAGCTGCCTGTGGAATTCCAGTTCATCAAATTCTGAGAGATCTAGCCTTTCTTGCATTTCCAAGAGAGTCTCATTGCTAGAGATACTCAATTGGTCTTCTATTCTGAAGAATCTTCTCACACCCTTGTCATCCATGAACTCCATCAGCCAGTAAGGCCTTAGATGCACTCTTCTCCCTGTGTATGGGATGATTAGAGTCTTTGGGAGTGCATCTTTAGCTCTAACACTCCTTAGTTCTTCAATCTTCTTCAATACTAGTCTTCTTGCAGTAATATTGAATCCAAAGTTCTTCTTGAAGGATGAATAAACTTTAATCAGTACAGCTTGGCTCTCTTGAAGAATCCTGTGAAGTGGCCACTGAATCTCCCTTCCTCCTTTGTACTTAAACACTAACCTTTCAGGTAGGTTCCTGTATGCATCAATTCCCATCACTTCATCCAGTTCATCCAGATAAAGATTTAGATCTGAAAATTCTTTGATGTCACACAAGTACAAGTAGTCTCCCCTGTTGACTTTGGGTTGAGCTTTAACTACTGATTTGGATTTGAGAGGTGACAGCTTCACTTTCTTGACTGCCCTTGACTTTGTCCTTTTTGGCTTTCTAAGGATTGGTAAGCTGAAGTCAGGAATTGGTATGTTATCCCACTCTATTGGCTCATCCTTTGGCACAATAGGTTCACCATGTATACTCCTGTAGAGATCCACCACCCTTATGTCTTCAAATACCACAAAGGGTTTTGATGTTTGAGTTGTAGCTGGTGTGGGTTCCTTAGGAAATTGATCTACCAATTCCTTGTCAACAATATCCAGTTTCCTTTTTGTTCTTCTAGCCAATTCTTTCTTCCTTGGGGATTTCTTCTGTTCTTCAATTTTATTCTTTGATTCAGCAGCTTCAGATGGTTGAGAGGGAATTTGTTAAGATGAATTAACAGCCTGTAGCTTGGCCAAGTTAGCAATCTGCTCTTTCTTTTGTTTAGACTTCTTTGCATCTAGAGCAGCTTGCTTCTTTTCCTGCTTCAATCTTGCTTTTTCTTCTCTCTTTGCTTGAGCAAATTGTGGATGTCCAGCTACCATAAAAATTTCCTTTCCATTTCTGAATATCTTAGCAATTCTCCTTTTTGAAGCTGAATCAGCTGGATCTTTATAGAAGAAATTGACCTTGACAGAAGCTTCTTCTCATCAGGCTTGGGTGTCTCATAAACATTGTCCAAGGGGTTCTTCAAAGATGATTTTGGATAATTTACCCTTGGTTTTAGAATTGTTTCAGCCTTTGGAGACTTGATGCAGGAAGATTGTCCTATTTCCAGATAATTCATGCTCATCTCATTCACACTGATTGGCCTGACTTGAGAGTGATGGATGGCTGACATAACTGGCTCCTTGACAAGTTCAAAATTTTTCTGTATTTCCTCATCAATTTTATTCCAGTTGATCAAACTCAACTTTTCTTTCTCAGCAACTTTCAAATTTACTACTGCTGCTTGAATTAGATCTATACCATCTGCAACTGGTGGCTTGGAGACAATAATTGAAGGTACAATTACTTTGCTGATTTGTACTTGAAATTTCTCCCCCTCACTTGGTCCTTTCTCCCCCTTACTTGATTCTCTCTCCCCCTTTTTGTTATCATCAAGTTGGGCCTTGTGCTTTAGCTAGTTGCATGAGAAGATTTGTCTGAGTCTGTTGATTTTGAAGAAGGATAGCCACTGAATTCTCAATAACTTGAACTCTGTCTTCCAGCTTGGCCAGCTTCTTTTCAGAATCTGATTCTCTCCTCAATCTTAGTAATAGATCTTGCATGGTACCATAAGGCATTACTGAATCCAGCTTCTCAGAATTATAGGTCTTCAAGTCAGCTATATCCCTTTTTAGTTCATCCACACTCAGATTCTGTCTTAACTGCTGGATCTTCATGAGATGTAGAGAGTCTAGATGAGCTTGAAGAATAGCCTTGGTACCAGCATCTGAACTTTCCTGAAGGGCCTTTTGAATAGCCATCACTTGCTTAACCAAAGGTACACCAAATTATCCTGGTGTAGATTCCTTTGTCCATGCCCATTCAGGTAAATCTGAAACAGAACTTGGACCTCCATCTCCCCCTAAGTTCATGCTTCCATCCAAAGAAACAGAGTCATCATCATTAGAATTTACTTCAAATTCTTCAGATGGCTCACCAGCTTGAGAAGGCATCCTATTTACAGCAGCTTTATCTCTTTGAAGAGATTCTGAGGTGTGTACTAAGTTCAAAGTCTGTTCTGCCTCCACATTGCCCTGAGCAGCCAACAGTTGATAGGCTGACACAGGATGAGTAAAAGTGTCAGCATCCAAGGAAATGTTATCAATTACAGCTTTGTAATGTTGCTAAATTTGTCTTTCCTTTTCAGCATCATCCACAATCATTGACTCACTAGCAATGGCTGGATCCACCCTTATTTCTCCTGTACCTGCTTTTCTCTCATAATCTCTCTTTTGTTGCATCAGGGTCTCACCCTGGCTCCCCACCCTCACACCCTCACCTTCACCTACTAAGGTGGGACTCCTCTCACTAACTTTTGTCAATCCTGAATAAATGGATTGCTGAGTTTCACTCTTTTCCTCTCCTTTTGCCTAGGAGCAACCCAGCCTCTCACTCAATACACTTTCCTCTCTCAGTCCTAAGAGTGACTGTACAACCACTAAGTCTTCTGCACTTGAAATAATTGAAGTTTGAAGTTGTGCAGAGATACTCGACGGATAAGTGATATCCATCGAGTGAGTGGTAATGTTATCCGACGGATAACTGCTGTTAAGCTTATCCGTCAGGATACAATCACTACTCGACGGATGAGCAATATCTATCGAGAGAGTAGAAATGAATGAGGTGGGAAGAGAAACTATTGTTGACTCTGTGTTGATTGAAGATATTTGAGGCACAGATGTCACAATAGAATCTGAAAGAATTGGCAAGTGAGCCAACAAATCATCTAAAAGATGATGCTCACTTGCACTAGATTTTGGCTTCCCCAACAGGGTTAAAGAAGGGGAATCAGGAATTGAAGTGTTTATCATATCCACTTCCAGAGAGTTTGTTGGTGAGTATGGTATTTCAGATGCTTCTATTATTAGAGATTTTGGTTGTGACTCCACATTTATTAGAGCCACATCAAACTGAATTTGAGAAAATGCAGGGACTGTGTCTTTAGCACCAGTTTGCACTGTGTGTGTGCCCTGTGCATCCCCAGAGGTTTTAGATTTCTTCTTTCTTGTGTAAGTTTGGGGTGAGCTTGTGTCCCTAACCCTTTTGGCATGTGCTCTTGGCTGAGAGCTTTGTTCAATAACTACATCCTTTTGGGAGGATGCAGCTAGAAGTGAGCTTTTGTCCTTTTTAAGCACTGCAGTTTGTTAAGAAACTGCAGTGTGGCTAGGCTGGGATTCACTCAACTCTCCAACCTTATTCTTGGGATTTCTTTGATGTTCACCCCTTCCCTCACCTAACTTACCCTCCTTCACACTCCCCTCTTTGGCTTTAGTGGATTTTTCAACTAGTACCTTTTGAGAGATACCAGAGGGGGTTTTCTTTGATTTGGATTTAGAAATAACAGTTGTTTTGGCAGCTTTGGTAGGCAACTGTTTGGTCATTATCACAGTTGCCATAGCTGCTCCTGAACTCAAAGAAATTGAGGGGGTTGGAATAGTTGAAGGGATGGATGAACTTACCTCACTTACCTGAGGTGCCTGCATTACAGGAAAGTAGAACATTGGCACATCCCTGTGATGGTTGGCTCTGTTCAAGTCTGCAATGAGTCTTCTCTCTTGAACCCAACAAGCCAGTTTATTGTTTGGGTTCTCAAGCACAATTCCTTGACATAGATGGTTAGCCAATAACATGAAAAATCTAGCATAATACACATTCTTTCCTCTTTTAGCTAACTCACCTAGTTTAAAACCTAACTCAATCAAGACAAGGTCACTGAAATTGTAAAATTTATCTGTGACTAGCATGTTAAGCATGGAAATGTTTACGGAATCAAAATTACTGATTTTTCCAGAGAAAACCTTAGTAACTACATCACACATGAAACTCCACTCCTTCCTAAGACCCATTCTTCTAATATCACTTAATTTAGAAGTAGGAAGTGCATAGTGCATGGAATTAAGCATATTGATAAGATCAGTGTCAGTGTGTGGTGAAGTCACATTATTATCAGGAATTTTGAAACATGCTTTTATCACATCACTATTGATACAGAATTCGTTACCTTTGATGGTTAGAGTGATGGTCTTGTCAGTAGAGTTGTAGAGTTGTAGATTGCAGTGGTCCACATCTCTTCAACAACTTCACAGAAAATTATGGGTGATTCCAACATGGCGTAATTTAACTTGCAGTTCTTCATAAAGTCCATCATCTTGTGATAGTCTTCTGATTGCTGAATACCCTTATTGACCAAAGCAGTGAAGTTGTTCTTCTCATAAATGAACCCAGTTTGAGACATAATCTTTACTACAGGTGCCATTGTTAGAGAAAGAAAGCTTGAAGAGAGAAAGAGAAGATTTGCTTGAGAGAGAAAGAAATAGAAGCAGTTGAATTTGAGAGTGATAAAAGAAAATAATTGGAATGAAATAAGCTTTTATACTATCTCAAAAACAACGGATAAAAATAATAAAGTAGAATAAATTAACCAATAGAAATTGCCTAAAATAGTCGTTTAAAAAATAAACTGTAAAAATTCCACCCATTATCCGTCGTGTAATGCTTACAAACTGTAAGTATACTCGATGGATAATGTTCAGGGAATTAACGGCTTAGATTTAGACAATTCGACGGATGAGGATAGACTGTTATCCGTCGAGTTTTAAAAGATTCCAGAAAGGTAATTGATTTTTATTGGCAAATAGTATATCGACGGATGACTAAACTCGATGGATAAGGGTCATCCGTCGAGAGGCAAATTTTGACTTAGCCAAAATTTCATCCAAGACTTAAAAATCAGCTAAATTTCTGGCTACTTTTCAACTTGCAAAATAACTCAGATAAATTAAGAGTAATTAAGCATACCTAACTCACTGACCAACCTTGAAAAGGTGGATTCATCCAGTGGCTTGGTAAAGATATCTGCAAGTTGCTTCTCACTTGGAACAAAATGTAATTCCACAGTACCATTCATCACATGTTCCCTTATGAAATGGTACTTGATGTCTATGTGCTTTGTCCTTGAGTGTTGTACTGGATTTTCGGTGATGGCAATTGCACTTGTGTTATCACGGAAAATAGGAATCCTCTCAACTTGCAAACCATAGTCTAGCAATTGATTTTTCATCCATAAAATATGTGCACAATAACTGCCAGCAGCAATATATTCAGCTTCAGCTGTAGAAGTAGAAACTGAATTTTGCTTTTTACTGAACCAGGATACAAGCTTGTTTCCTAGAAATTGACAGATTCCTGTTGTGCTCTTTCTATCAATTCTACAACCTGCATAATCTGCATCTGAATAATTAGTTAGATCAAAACCAGAATCTCTAGGGTACCAAATGCCAAGTTTTGGTGTTCCCTTGAGATATCTGAAAATTCTCTTAATAGCTATCAAGTGAGATTCTTTAGGATCAGCCTGAAATCTAGCACACAAACATGTAGCAAATATTATATCTGGCCTACTAGCTGTTAAGTACAGAAGTGATCCAACCATGCCTCTATAACTTGAAATATCCACAGACTTTTCAGTAGTGTTTAATTCAAGCTTAGTTGCAGTGGCCATGGGAGTTTTTGCAGATGTGCAATCCATTAGATCAAACCTCTTTAAAAGATCAAAAATATATTTAGTTTGACTAATGAATATTCCATCACTAACTTGCTTAACTTGTAAACCAAGAAAGTAAGTCAGTTCTCCCATCATGCTCATTTCATACTTACTTTGCATCAATTTGGCAAACTTTTTGTAAAGTTTCTCATCTGTAGAACCAAAAATAATATCATCTACATAAATTTGAACAAGTATGCTAGAGCCATTAACATTTCTGAAAAATAAAGTTTTATCTACAGTACCTCTTGTCAAGTGATTTTCCAAAAGGAACTTTGATAAAGTGTTATACCAGGCTCTGGGTGCTTGCTTCAGTCCATAAAGTGCTTTTAAAAGATAATAGACATATTCTGGAAAATTCGGATCTTCAAAGCCAGGAGGTTGACTGACATATACTTCTTCCTCCAAATCTCCATTCAGAAAGGCACTTTTGACATCCATTTGATAGACCTTGAAATTGGCATGGGCTGCATAGGCTAAGAAGATTCTGATGGCTTCAAGTCTTGCAACAAGAGCAAATGTTTCATCAAAATCTATTCCCTCTTGCTGACAATAGCCCTTAGCAACCAATCTAGCTTTATTCCTGACTATTATGCCATTTTCATCCATCTTGTTTCTGAATACCCACTTGTTGTCTATTGGATTCTTTCCTTTAGGCTTGGGTACTAGCTTCCATACTTTATTCCTTTCAAATTGGTTTAGCTCCTCCAGCATAGCTAAAATCCAATCAGGATCTAACAAAGCTTCTTCTACCTTCTTTGGTTCTTCCTTTGACAGAAAGCTGCTGTATAGACATTCTTCCTGAGTTGTTCTTCTTGTTTGAACTCTAGAAGAAACTTCACCAATGATAAGCTCAAAGGGGTGATCTTTTGTCCATTTCCTTTGCTGAGGTAGATTAACTCTAGATGAAGAGGCCTCATGATTGTCTTGATGTGTGATTGAGTTTTGATTGTGAAAAACTCCCCTGAGTTTGTGGATATTTGATTTGAGAAAGGAGAATTTTCTGTAAGTGACCAGTCTTGACTTCCTGCTCCTTTTGATAACCCGACGGATGGTGACTTTTGAGTACCGACGGATGAGGCAGGTTGTCTTCCGACGGATAACACAGATTGCCTCCCAACGGATGAAGCATTATGCAACTCGACAGATGTAGAGTTTTGTGCTTCATTGGTAGTGGATTTATCTGCATTATCCTTAGACACTGTTTCTTGATCACTTTCATCATCACTAGCCATCTCAACATTGTCAAATTTGAGGCTCTCATGGTAATCTCCATCTTTTAGTCCTTCAAACTTCTTATCATCAAACACAACATGTATAGATTCCACAACAATGTTGGTTCTTAGATTGTAGACTCTATATGCTTTACCAACAGCATATCCAACAAAAATTCCTTCATCTGCTTTAGCATCAAACTTTCCATTTTGATCAATTTGATTTCTCAGAATATAGCATTTACAGCCAAAGACATGAAGAAAGTTTAGAGTTGGCTTCTTGTTCTTGAACAATTGATAGGGAGTCATGCATCTTGCTTGATTAATCAGAGAAATGTTCTGAGTGTAGCATGCAGTATTTACAGCTTCAGCCTAGAATTATGTTGGTAGTTTAGATTCTTCAAGCATTGTCCTTGCAGCTTTAATAAGTGATCTGTTTTTCCTTTCCACTACTCCATTCCGTTATGGAGTCCTTGCTGCTGAAAACTCATGCAGAATCCCATTTTCTTCACAAAATGCTCTCATGACATAGTTCTTGAACTCAGTTCCATTGTCACTCCTGATTCTTCTAACTTTGAAATCAGGATGATTGTTAACTTGCCTTATGTGATTGATGATGATTTCACTAGCTTCATCTTTAGACTTTAGGAAATATGTCCAAGAGAACTTTGAGAAATCATCTACAATTACTAGGCAAAATCTTTTCCTTGAAATTGACAATACATTGACTGGTCCAAACAAATCCATGTAAAGTAGTTGCAAAGGCTCTTCAATTGCTGAATCAAGTTTCTTCCTGAATGATGCTTTAATCTGCTTCCCTTTTTGGCAGGCGTCACACAGTCCATCCTTTGAAAACTCCACTAGAGGAATGCCTCTTACTAGTTCTTTCTTTACCAGCTCATTCATGGTCTTGAAGTTTAAATGGGATAGCTTCTTGTGCCATAGCCAACTTTCATCTTGACTTGCTTTACAGAGAAGACAAGTTACAGATTCAGCTTTAGTTGAGTTAAAATCAGCTAGGTACACATTTCCTCTTCTCACACCAGTGAGAACCACTTTGTTGCTTTGATTATTAGTCACAACACAGGCTTCTTTATTGAAGGTTACTGAATTGCCTTTGTCACAAAGCTGGCTGATACTCAACAGATTGTGTTTGAGACCATCCACTAAGGCAACCTCTTCAATGATGACATTGTCGTTTGAAATCAAGCCATATCCCATAGTATAACCCTTGCTGTCATATCCAAAAGTAATACTTGGGCCAGCTCTCTCCTTAAACTCTGTGAGCAGGGTAGAATCACCAGTCATGTGTCTTGAACAACCACTATCCAAGTACCAAAGATTCCTTCTGTTTCCCTGCACACATCAAAATCAAATCAAGTTGATTTTGGTACTCAAGTTTCCTTGGGTCCTGCCTTGTTAGCTTTCTTCTTCTGTTTCTTAGGTCTTAACTCATTTGAATTAGGAATTTCAGATTCTTCCTTAGTCATTTGGGTAGGACCTTTGAAACCATTTAATGCAACAGAATTATCATGCATATTATGGCTACCAGGAAATGGCATGCTTGATGTAAACATGTTATTCCAGTAGGGCATGCTAAATGGCATTTGAGGCATACTGTATGCAGCATAATATGGATTAGTTGCAAATGGTATATTAGCAAACTGTGCATTCATGTTCTGTGTAGGCATAGCATTAATAGGCATGGGAGGCATTGCATTCATGTTAGGAAATTGAGACTGAACAGACATGGGAGTAGGCATGGCAGATTTGCAATTAACAGACAAATGATTTACACTACCACACTTGACACAGATTTTTCTAGGAGCATATTTATCAGGTGTGTAGTTATTGTGTTTGTTAATCCCTACTTTACCATTCCTATTGTTTTTCCTTTTAGTCTCTATTTTTACCTTAATTTTCTCAAGTCTATCACTTAACTGTTTGATAGTCATGTGACCAACATTAGCCTTTTTCCCTTTCTTAGCTTGACTTGACTCTCCTGAAACAAAGTTCTTGGAAACAGACCCATACTTCTCATTTAGCTTGATTAGTTTGGCTTTGCTAATGGGCTTGCTCACAGCCGACGGATGAGGATTTTCATCTTTCGACGGATAACACTTTTTGTTATCCGACGGATAGTCCTTGTAACACCCCCAGATCCGGGGTCGGGGATCCGGGTCATCACGGTCTTTCTTTCCACAATATCACTTAACTTAATTAATAATAAATAACCTCATGCTGTGACCCCACACGAACACACACCACAACCCGTTATAGTCTCAGAGATGAAATTGAAATAAGTACAAGTCCTTGAATCCACAATTTAAAAGTTATTACAACCCAAAATGATACTTGATAAATTTACAGTTAAT